>NW_022728086.1:0-3985 GCF_011630105.1 Anneissia japonica | reverse complement strand
TCACTAATGTTTTGATGAAATCTCCCCCACCCACCCTCAGGTTCGTCCGTCCGTCTATCAAATGCCTCCATCACTAATGTTTTGATGAAATCTCCCCCACCCACCCTCAGGTTCGTCCGTCCGTCTATCACATGCCTCCATCACATGCTGTATATGTGTATAGACGGTCAGCCCATCACATGCTGTAAATTTATGTGTCCATAATTTTAAGGTTCTCCCCCACCCGGGACTGTCCATCAGATGCTGTATTTTCTAACCATTATTTTCCCAAACATCATTTAATGAAGCTATGCTGTAAATTTATATGTTTATAATTTTAAGGTTCTCCCCTACCCGGGACTGTCCATCAGATGCTGTATTTTCTGACCATTATTTTCCCAAACATCATTTGATGAACTCCCGTACCCCCGCCAACCCTAGGTTCGTCCGTCCATCACATGCTGCCCACGCCAACCCTTAGGTTCGTCCGTCCATCACATGCTGCATATTTGTGTCCAGCATTTTTAACCATCATTTCTTGGAAAATAATTCCACAAATGTTGATTTTTATAATTGCTTGACGGTAGGCTGGTGGTAGGCCAAGAAACCTACTTCACTTAGGCCTAACGGTATAGTATATCAGATGTGTCTAGGCCTACACCAGGTCCGACGGTGTCGCCCAAAGAGAAGCCTACATTACGTATGTGTATATAGGCTGGCACACCAGGTCCGTCAATCTTAGCCGTTAAAGTATACTAAAACACTAATAGAACACACAGAACACATTCGAATAATAGCACAAGTAAGTGACCGATATGCCACAACTATCTCAGTTTGCTCAATGTTTACTGACAGTCGCGAAAACAACATAAAGAACTTTTCTAGGCAGCTCGTGACAGAAACAAAATGTCGGGAAAGTTTGACCCGACGCATGCGCAAATCAAATTTTCGACTAAAAAACGACTCAAAACTGGTGGTAGGGGGTATATGTTTTATCGCCTACAGCTTACATTTTTCATCTAACCGAAAAAACAAACATTTCTTGCCCAATTGCATGTCCACCAGCAACTATCGAGCACAATGTATACCTGCCGCTATGTACCGTTTCGGAGCCTATTTGTTTACAAATATGCTGACCTCTTTTGGTGTCACATCTCATACACACATTTTACATGTGAACCATTACATTAGTTCCATGTGACCTAAGGTCACAAAGGAACTAAAAATTGGGAAAATATTGTATTTTGCACAATTTTTCAAAAGTGAAAAATAGGGCAAATTCTTCCCTGAAAAATGGAATGACCCAATGCTTCTTTTTGTTTCGTTTTTGTTTTCAAAGACAAAAATATTGCCTTTTACATAAGTATAATATAAATTCAAACGAAAGTTTTTTTTTCCTTATCTTTGCCTCTCCTGAACATGACATATATTTAAGTTTTCATCACTTGAAAAAGTTGCATCCGGGTCTATATTTTAGGGGGGTGCGGTATTTCACAGCAGGGGGTCAAGGAAAATTTTAAATGTTATGTATAGTAATCATACACTGGCCTAATTAAAACCTCAAAAATATAAGTCAAATTTGCCGACCCTCATTCTCCCACACCTGTCTGGTTTTCTCAGACAGGCCATCTTAAGAACACTGATATATTAGTAACTCGGATATTTCTGCCACCCCTGTGGCCTTCATCTTGGTCTACTATTGAAGCTGTTTCATTTTTTTCTATATTTTCTCGGAACACACGTGGAACACAAATGATCAAAGTAGCAAACTCGAGCATATAAATTAGTACCTAGATTTGAATGCTAACAAGCATTAGTGTACGGTAATAAAAACTAGGGTACACATTTTTAAAATATACTTTTTTTTTTAAAGCAAAATTTCAAATTTACTTTAGGATTTTTACAGTCATTGTTCAGGAGACAATACATCATTATTGCAGATAAATATATGAGGAAAGCAAATAATTAAATAATGACTATCTAGAAAGTTTTAACAATCTAATGAATGAATCCAACCTTTCCATTATTTCAAATAAAATTATGCCAAATGGTCTGTACAGTAAAATCAAGGATAGATTACTTCTAAATTCCTTAGTAAAAATGAACCCCTTCAGAGATAATGGTATAACCTTATTTTACTGCTTTAAAATCAAAATACCTCATGATATAATGGTACAACCCATCATTAAAAATCTTACTTTTTTAGATCTAGAAAAGTAAGATATCTTACTTTTCAAGATCTAGAAAAGTAAGATATCTTACTTTTCTAGATCTAGGAAAGTAAGATCAATCTTGTGCCTTACTTTTCTAGATCTTACTTTTCTAGACACCTATTGGTGAGACTCAATTTCAACATCAATTTTGTGTAATACGAGATGTTCGCCACCCAATGATCATCGGATGGGACTTTCGAGTAAAGCAGAGACAATGCGCAATAAATGTCAGTTCTGGGAATCTAGGGCTAAATAGAAATAAGTATTCTCTGATTCTACGTCGCCAATATATTCCATTCTCATGCCCAGTCTCAACACTTTCTACTTTTACTGAATTCTGAAATGATTATCGAAGCCCGAGTGAAAACACCTAATTATTCACTAGGGTACGAAAATTACACCAGAGTACTGGAACCGAATTCAACTTCATGTTTTGTGCCAACTAGGATTGTGGCGAAAGTGTCCGGAGGAACAATACATTTTATAAGAACACTGAGGCTGAAATTGCTTAAAAATTAAGAACAAAATAAGAATAAATTGAGGCTGAGGTAAAACTTCAAATGAGATTTTTATTTTTAAAAACTAGAAAAATCAACAAATATCTGTACCTTATGTGAAGGTGCGACTATGCAAAACAGTAGGCCTACAGTAGGTGTACTGTATTCTTGGGCCATTTTTACCGGGGCCTTTTTCCCGGGGCCTATTTTTCCGGGGCCATTTTACCTACATTCCAGTACAGTGTATAATCCTGTACAATACATTTTTTTTTTATGTTTGAAAACTGCGTTAAATAAGAATAATAAGAACATTTTGAGCCTGAAAACGGTCAAAAAATAAGAACACTGAGCCTGGGCAAAATTGTATTGGTTCTTATAAAAAAAAAGAAGTGTATTACAATGTCACACAAAAATGAATAAATTGAATACTAAATAATGAAATATTTTATTGTCCAACATAAAAGAAGGAAATGCATTCGAAAACTGGCAAACATTTAAATTCAAGCACACTGTCCGGAATATAAAAATCCATATTATAAACAAGTTAAATTTATATATAAAAGGTGCAATAAATTTAGAAGAAATACATTATATAATTTATTATTAATTATATTATTATTTGACTTTTGGAGGTTTAAAATATTTTGAAAAATAATCATGTCATACGTCCACCAGTGATTGTACAAAAACGAACGCAAACATACAGTACGACTATCCTGGCCCGAGAATTAGTTAGGTGGATGGAATTGGCTACAAATGCGTATCGGGAAGCATTTGTTCTTGTTTTAGGGATACAAAATATATCACTGCACAAGATGTGTATGATAGTATGATAAAACACTTTGGATCAAGGAGATAAAATTTACATCATGTACACAGCACATATTCAACAATATATTATTACAAGATGGCAATATTCGTAATTCATACACTCATTCTCCTGAAAACGGTCAGAGCAATCTCACCGAAAACGTTGAGATGATAAACCAGTGGTTTTACACATTTCTTACACATATACCGATAGTTTAATTTGTATTCATACATTCTCCTGATGACAGTCAGCAATCTCACCAAAACGTTATAATCAACCAGTGGTTTTACCTCGTATTCTTATACAAGGTGTACCGAAATTTTATTTAATTTGTTGTCGATACTCACCATGCAAACCTTCAAGAAATATTTTAATATTCGTATTGTAAACATCAAAAACACTGCTATCTCACCATGTTCTATTTCATAACTTGATAAAAACATATTGTCAAAAGTACTCGTTAGTTTCAAATACATTTTTGGCAT
>NW_022728085.1:0-1205 GCF_011630105.1 Anneissia japonica | reverse complement strand
CACTGTACTACACATATATAGCTTTCAATCATCATGTGTAGGTAGATTTTCCTATTGATATAGTGGCGGCATTTGGATATTAGTTCAGATCTTTTTTTAAACAGATTAGCTTTATTTGCATTTAAGATGCACATCTTCTCATCAAGGAAAGGCTGCAACGCCCGTTAGCGGCGTTCTTTATAGACACGAGTATTTCATTATGTTCCATTTAATGCGGAATCCCATATTATTATCCCATTATCTTATATTATTAAGACCAAATGTACTTAGATAGTTCGGATTATTTGCTATATATTTCTTTCTTAAAAGATTTCTTGTGGTTATTGTATCTTGTCTTGAATTGACCACCAGTCATGCCGATGTATGTTTTTGTGACATTATCATGAGTGATGACATCGGCCGAATACACAATTGATGATGCAAGATAATAAAAATAATAGATATTAAATTCTGCAAACACAAGTAACATCAGAATGAAGAGTATCAAATATAAAATATGTAAACCTGAACTGAATGGTGTAAAAAGCAAATGAGATGAAAATGTATACATAAAAACAAAATCTTATCTGTGTTATTTATTATTTCAGAAACAAAATGGATGCAAAGTTTTATAGTGTTACTGGTTGTGTCTAGTATTATAATATTATCTTTGGTGATAATAATTGTGGTTCTCTTGAAACCGTCACGTACCGGTAAGTGGACTTGGCTGTTGTTTTTTTTTAAAGCGGGATATAGACTTATACTTTCTTTGAATTAATGTAATCATTCCGTTTTAACTATAACATAATATCATTTCCCACAGAGTACCAAGGAGTACCTAACCAGGATATACCATTGGAAATACTTCATATTGGTAAGAGACTCGTTGGTATGATATTTGGGAGCAAGTTCTTAATCAACATAGACCTAATAGCAATTACGAGATAACCAAAATATATTTACCTTAATAATGATAAAATATATTTATAATAACAGGATAGTAATTTTTATTGTCGTGATGGAATATACAATAACTGGATTTGCGCCAGGAGAATCAAACCTGACGTGAAAATGTACTGAATACTCAGTAAGCCTATGTGTTTTCAAGAAAATACTTACGAAAAAAAGTTGTTAGTTGTTCTCGGGTAAACTCGAACTCACGATCTCCAGGTCACTAGCCTGACACCATACCTCTAGACCAAGGAACTTGCGCTTGATGGCCAGGG
>NW_022728084.1:0-545 GCF_011630105.1 Anneissia japonica | reverse complement strand
AAGTTATTCATCTCTGCGTGTGTCTCTTTGTCTTTTTCTCCCTTTCACTACATTAACAAAAAAAAGTAAAAGACACTTGGTAACGAAAAGGTTTTGTTTTCGAATGATTTATTTCCCAACATGACAATTTCATTTATACGCATCGAGATATATTCGATCCCACTTGAATTTGCAATAATCCTTAACCGTAGCGTCGAACATCCTTAGTAGCGTGTCTCTCACCGAGTCGCCATGCACGCCATGATTCCGCACGAAAGGCAGATGCGAAGGATTTGCGACAAGATCGATGAGAGGATGCGCAGAGAAGCCAGGCTGAGAGTTTTGAAGCCGCTCTCCGCATGCGTTGATTTAGGCGAGACCGTCGGCGCGGAAGAGAAAGCGTTAAAACACGTTCGGAACGTCAAGTCCACTCTGGATTTCTTATGCAAGGAATGCAACATTCGTCTGGAGCCATTCCAGCGGGATATGTGCAACGCGGTCCTGGCCGGAAGGTTCAACAAGGTGTTAGGCGACCGAGCTTCCGAGCTTCGAATTCCGGCGCTGCG
>NW_022728083.1:0-879 GCF_011630105.1 Anneissia japonica | reverse complement strand
ATCAGGTATGAAAAGCTGTGACAAAAATAGATAAATAAGTAGCAGTACATTAACAAAAGTATAATGTGATCATCCAATCAAAAAACAGATAATAAGCAGTCAACCAAGCTCATGCGTCGTAATAAACAAAGAACATAAATAAAACAATAGAAGAATGGGGCAGGCACCTAAATAAAGTCAAAATGGACACACCTAGAGAGCGTAAACCAAGTATTACATGGCATAAGAAGTACTGAACAAAGTAGTATAAAATCATACGAATAAAACAGGCATAGTAACCAATAATGCAAGTTACATCTAAAAAATATATGCCCTCGGATAATAAGTATTATACCCTCTGATAAAAAGAGTAAAAAAGGACTCGCCTTAGAGAACGAAAACAAAGAATTACGTTATATGGTGTAATAAATACAATATAACAAAAAATCATGAATAAAACAGCCGTAGAACAAATAATGCGATTAATATCTAGTACAGTGTGCCCATGGATAATTACCTAAAAGACTTAAATGATGCGTACATACCATTAGGTGTGAACGCATCATTTAAGTTCATACCATTAGGTGTGAGAGTACCAAGTTTGTAAATAATTCGTTCCTCTAATTCTTACGAGATATTTCTGAACTGTTACAAATCTTAACACCGGTGACTATTATATCAGAAAGTGTATGGTTATTAGAGAAATGAGCAGCAATTGGGAGTCCAGGTGTTTTAAGTTTTATAGAACGTAAATGTTCCACAAATCTATCTCCCAATCTACGCTTGGTTTCACCAATATACAATATGTTACATTTTATACAATGAACACATTAAATGAGATTCCTGGTAGTACAAGTAATATGATCTTCAACATGAAATTCAGTATAGGGTCCAGTGATA
>NW_022728082.1:0-676 GCF_011630105.1 Anneissia japonica | reverse complement strand
GCATCCAGGACTTATATACAGTATTGGTATTCGCAATGGGTGACTGACGTCTTTTATATAGAATTACCTTTACAATATTTACAATTTTCAGTTTTTATTCGTAGTCGTAAGTGACCGTTTAATAAACAAAAGAACAAACAGTTGTTACCGTATCGTAAATAATCCTGTATTAAATTATCATAATTATTTAAAGTATAGCAATTTTTTCAGCAAGTATTTGGGATGGGTACGGGTAAAAACTTCAGTCCAGGCATAATTTTCAGCTTGCCGTTATTTAATTGCAATAATAATAATAATTATTATATATATAGGCCTATACATATACAAATATTAATATATATGAATACTACTGATATAATGAAGTATATAGTGAAGTAGTTAACTATGTCGTTTATATTTTTTTCTAATGCAACTTTGACTATGACATACTGTACCATCATAATAGTTTGTATTCGTAGTCGTAAGTGACCGTTTAATAAACAAAAGAATCAAACAGTTGTTATCGCAAATAGTCCTGTATTAAATTATCGTAATTATTATTATTATTATAGTATAGTAATTTTTTCCGCGATACCATCATAATAGTTTTTTTAATACTTCAAAAAAGTTACCATTAAATTCCAAGTATATTTAATTTATACATCACTCCTTATCGTCATTAGCCCTACTGTATATA
>NW_022728081.1:0-6016 GCF_011630105.1 Anneissia japonica | reverse complement strand
ATTTTTAAAAATAGTATTATATTAATAATTTGATCACATGTTATGTTTAAATAACTGACTGTCATTGTCAAAAGAATTTTCCTAAAAGTGACGAGGGAGGGGTGATAAACTAATGATTTTTTTTTTTTCGAAAATATTATTTATTATATTTAAATTACTTACATTGTGTATTTTATTGTGTTAAAATTTCAATTAAAAAAAAAGTTATTTTACAAACGTACAAAAATAATATGTTCTAATATTCTTTGCGTAAACTACTAAACTGGGCATGCGGCATTCTGTCTAGGGACTTTCTTACTAAATGATTTATCTACTCTAATTGTTCCTACTTGCTTTACTCGTGCTGTTCTTTTTAGTTAATGAGTAGGCCTATAAAATTATAAAACAAATAAATAAATAAAGAAAATTAAAATTTAAAATTGAAATTATTTACACGCGCCGTTGTCAGGTATTCTCCTGTTTTTATTCTTTATTCTCCACGCACGAACAATTTACAAGGCATAGGGCCTACTATATATACTGTACTGACAGAACATAGACATGCTAATATCAATTTTAAAAACAAAACACAAACCATGATCCAACATATATACGTTTATGTTTAGACCTATTCACTGACACAGTACCGTACCTTCCTACAGTATTCTACTTCCTTTTCCAAATCACTTATAAAGAATATTATAGTATTTGATGTTCTTATTTTAACTCCTAATTATGAAAAAATATATAAAACAAATAAAATGAATTTAAATGAATATGCGTATTATAACACACATTTTTAACTGTTTATAATATAATAATTCTTAAATCATATTGGAATATTATCGTACCATTGAAATATTGAAACTCGTAAAAAAAATGTTGGTAGTTGTATAAACTGTATCGTAATTCAGTGTAATGTCTGTTTTCGTAGGACGACTGGACGCCATTAATGGACGCTGTGCAGTGGAGAGCACCAGATGATGTGTTGAAGAATATGATTGAAACGGCAACTCCAGATAATTTAGAACAACAGGCGGTGAGTGGAATTAAATATCATTGCATTTTAAACATCACAAGCACAACATGTGTACACATCATACGACATACAAATAACTCAAATTCAATTTCAGTGATTTGTTTCTTGTTGGGTTAAAAATGAGACTTTTATTTCATGATTTATTTGACATTTTTTACAACACAGAGAAAGCCTATGCTTTGGCCATTATCACTAATTCATATGAAATATTGTGAAAAAAATACATTTTACACTTACAAAAATAGTGATGTTTGGATTTGTTCTGTTTAATACAGTTTACTGAATAAATTGGTGACAATAAAATTGATATTTTTCACAAAAAGTATTCTCGCTAAAAATCCCGATTTGGAAATAATTTACTATTGTGTGTAAAACATAGGCCAATTGATACAAATATTTTTTGCGCGATTTCGCCTTAAAAACCACATTTTAAAAATATTAAATAATGTAATTAGTATTTAATAATGATGAATGTAATAAGTAATGTATGTGTGATGTTTGTGAGTGGTTATGTGTTGTTGATATGTGGTGTGTGTATAGTTTCTTGTTGTTGTTTATTATTTCTTTCTCATCATATTCTACGTTTGTCTTGTAGTCTGGTTTCACTATTCTCCATTTCTTGGCGCTCTTCGCACGCGTGTCAGCAATGAGACGCGTGTTGGAAAAAACCAACAAGAAGATTAACACGCAAAACATCGTGAGTACAGTAGAAGAAAACAACACTTTATTCATTGCTAACAAATTAACATTAATTCACTCACAAACACATTCAATACATCACGTTCTAATTTTGTAATAGTAATCTAATATTATTGGATGTAATACCGTGTTATAATTTATTATATTTACAACTGGTTTAGATTATGTTTTTTTAAACATTGTATTTTGTATACATTTAAAAGTACTGCCCGTCATAATAAAATATAATTAGCTATATTACAATAACATTCTTTTAATAGACACACCATAATTAATACAGTATTGTATTACTATTGTTAGTGTCATTATCATCATCATCATCATCGTCATCGGCATCACCTTCGTTGTAATTATTATTAGCTGGAATAGTATCATTTCATTATTTAAATATTCATAAAAGTATCTTTGTCCTCATAATATTATCATCACCATCTTCATTATTATAATCATCAATTTTTTTATAATACATTTTTATAGGTCTATATTATTATTATTATTATTACATATTTCATTGGCGATAATTAAGTAGGCCTATTATGGTTATAAATGATTTCAGGTACTTTTACGTTTGCGTAATATTTGTTAATTGATATTCTTGTGTTGTGCGTGTTCAACAAACTTGACGTTGATTATCATTTCATTGCAGTTTGGATGCACACCACTACATTGCTGTCTAGAGAATGAGGAGCTGACGCACGAGCAACACAAGGAACTCGCAATTCTCATGATCACCTTTGGCGCGTCGCTGACAATAAAAGATGATGTAATGTACAGAAAAATGAAATGCATCAAAAGAATATCAGTCAATGACCTTAATACAACAACTGTATATGAAACTACTTGAAACATTTTTACATTAAATCGATTAAAATGTTAGCGAATATTGTAATGATAATGATTTTTTTAAGTATGATTTCAATAAATATTTTTTTCCCCGATGTGATGTGATAGTGATAGTAATTTACAACAATAGTTATAAAGTTGTAATGCTCATAGTGTTGATTATTTAAATTATTATTTACCATTTTATTATTATATCATTATGGTTTTTAAACCAAAATATACGGTACCACTGTCTTTTGTTGATTTAATTTCCATGATCCATCCAATGAAACGAATCATCGCGTGCTCGTGTCTGTTATTACAGGAAGGAAAGACGCCTCTTGATGAGTATGATGATAACGAATGTGATGAATACGAAGAAACCACGAAAACCAAGAAAAAGGAGGAGTTGAAAGAACTACTTAAAGGTACGATAATGACCTGTTTGAACCACATTTAACAGACATATTACTCATTACATTTACTTTCTAATATAATTATACACTACTATATTATTTCAATTCAGTTGCATTTTGATTGAGAATTGTAAGAAATGTTAATCTTAATTAATTAAAATGTAATTTAGAAAGTGAATTAAATAAAAAGTATAGAAGGACAACATACTAAATATTTGATTTTTATTTTTATATTAATTAGAACTATCAATTCCGTCAGAGATTTTAGCCAGGGGTCCCGAAGCCGTCAAAGCATTCAAAGATGCACTTAAAACTGGTGAAATAACAGTTGTTAATTCAAGAATGATGTTTTTAGGTAACGAGGGTTCCGGAAAATCATCTTGTGTCAAAGCCATGCTTGGGAAAGAGTAAGTACAATCGGATGTATTAGGTTTTGTACTTTATATCGATTTACTTTGCTTGCTTTTTTTCAGTTAGTTTTAATATTACAGTGTACGTTCGTTTTCTACTCAACTTTTAACATGCACGCGCTAGTGTGCGCGTGTAAGTTTACTTGTAACTTTCCGTGGTAAAGTTGTTGCTAGGTGACGGGGTCGAGTGGCGGATGACACGGCTTTACTTTATTATGCAATTGGGATTTAATAGCAGCAACTGCGAAATTTATTGTTGTTTTTGCATTTCGAATATTTATCACCAGTTTGTACTGCAGGTAAGGATTTTTTTTTTCTATAAGTTATATTCTAAATCCGTTTTGTTGGTTATAATTATTTGTTATTTTAGAAATGCTATAAACCAATCACTATAATTATAATTTTTTTTGTTGCTGACAAAATTATTATTCATTTCTATCATGATGATGAAAAACTTTCATCATCATAGTTTTGATATGCATGAGCCGTCAACTAATGGTATTGTTACAACTACTGTCTTTCAAACTGATGGAGATTACAGCAAATGGGAGGAGCAGAAGGATGTAGACGGTATGATTTATAATACTAAACCTAAATTATGTGATAATATTAATAATTAAAATCCTTTATTTGTGCTCATTAAATTTGGAAATAAAATATTTATTTGGTTTGGGCCCCTGGGTACCTGTTGCAGCCACACAATGTGTAACGGGATACACACGGATGTATATTGAGCCTAATTCACAATGTGAGGATTATTCGAGAAAATTGCATTTGAAAATCGACTTGTCGGGTTTCAACGGGTGTTTACAGCACAAGAAGCATCCTCACAGCAAACGCTCAGCTAGACCTTAAAGGACCCCTGCCCGGATTTGAACCTGGGATTATTCGTTTACTTTTCACGAACCACCGACGCCTAAGCCACACTGCCACGTAATAATTTTATTACCGTACTATGTTGAAAGCCTAAATGTGTGATTCAGTTGATTATACTATGATTTAATGACCTTATTTTCATGGGTAACTTTTCAATTGTATACAGTTTGTGAACAAACCAAGCAGATACTTGAGCACGGTATTGCAGCAAATGTTGCAAAGAAGTTGAAACAGCCAAACAGTGAACAAAACAAATCTGAATTTGTTTCTGATGTAGAAAGGCCATCTTCATCCAGTTATGTTGCATCTATATCTGCTGTGGTAAATTTGTGCTTGTTTGATGATCAAACACACCCTCATAACCACCCTTCCCCCCACCCACACACACACCCCCACACACACACACGCACACACACACACACACATAATGAACGGTAATCCGAAGGTCTTGTGTCAGGGGCGGCGCCAGAATTCTCCAACAAAGGGTCTAAGCTTTCTGACAAGGGGGTTGTTGGTTGATTTTTTTTTTATATTAAGAAATTAAATTTTGTGATAATTATGGGATTCTTTATTTAAAAGCGATGTCCTGGGTACTAGTCTTCCTGTCGGAGTTACCATGGCCTGTCAAGGAAGAACTGGCGGACTACTGCAACCCATACGATCGCAAATAGTACCGGAAAACGAAACCTCGCACTTACAGTAGCACTGCTTGCACTACACACTTTTTAATCTCTAAAATGTTGACAGCTTATTAACACATGCTTGAATTGTACTTTTGGCGCTCGAAATTTGACTTTTCCCCGATGATCTTGCTGGAAATTCTAACAGGACGGTCAAAGCAAGAGGTCCAGAGGGCCCCGACGGGGGTCCTTTCCTCTAGACCCCCGCTAGCGTCACCACTGTTTTGGGTTGGAACTTGTAGATGGCCGGAAATGACATTCTCAGACTCAAACCTTTAATTGATATTTTATTAACCCAATTAACTTTAACTTTGTAAAATTTAGGCTTCCCTCATAATTTTTAAAAATTTATTCATTATCCAATTAGAAGCAATACAAGAGAAAACATGGAAACAAAATGTACATTACCTACGATTGCCTGTCAAAGGTATTGCATTATAATCAAGACATAATCACACAATTGTAAGACAATAAAAAAATAATAGAATCATGGAATAGTTGTTCTAGGACTCCCAAAATTTTTGTGCCTCCCCCCCCCCCACATTTTTCGTTCCCCGGACCCTTTGGCTTGGCGGACCCCAGGTTTGGGAACCACTGTTATAGATTATTACCTGGCCTATACATTTATGAATGATAAAGACGTTTGTACTGCAATATTAACTAATGTTATTGATGGGGTAGTACATGATAGTGAGATTTTAAATAGGCACTACATGTAAAATAAATTTTAGAATGCAAGCATTTGGGAAGTAGGCCCTATATCAACTGCATGTACTTGTCTTATTTTATTTTAACGAAAATACATCAGTATTTAATATCAGTGAAATAATTTAATTATTGTTTAATTACAGGTTCAATTACCTGAAGAATATATGCCCCCGACTAAACGAAAGAGAAGCAGAGGTATAAAGTTATACTCATTTCTATTTTTATAATATGCTACAAATACAACGATCAGGTTAAATTTGCCTTATATTTTGTAATGGTAAACCAAATTGAAATGCTAACTAGGACTAGACGTACATGCTGGCCCACAATAGAACTTCGGAGGTAGCGTGGAAGGCAACCTTGGCTTTCGTCATTAGGGCTCCATCG
>NW_022728080.1:0-1732 GCF_011630105.1 Anneissia japonica | reverse complement strand
TTACTGGCCATAAAGTTGTCCTCCACAAGTAATTATAACCTATATATTGTAGTCTGGACGGTCAACTCTGTCATATGGTCAAACCTAAGAGTTATAACCAATGCGTCTCATGCATTACCTCAATAGGATCCCACTGGTACCATTAAAATATGGTCATTCGAACACTAATTTGATAATGAGTATACAATAATCCAATAGAGTATACACAAGTTACCAGCTGTTCATCATCATCATCTTCTGAATTATCGGATATACTATAATAGTGAGTCCCTTTGATTAGTGGTCAGTAGTGCTAGTCAAGCATTCAGCTTGAGTTCTTGTACATATTGTTTATAGATTTAATGAAGTTTTCTGTGTTGTTCAATTGAACCTGTTGTCACGAAGTGCTTATTACTCAACTCGGAGCATATACCCGCTACATTTTTTTAGAGGTTCTACCGAGACAACAGGTTATTATTATTGATTACACAATGTTGGAAAGGGAGAAAATGTTACTGGATACCCGTAAACAACCAACAAATTTATAAACAAAAATAAACTTACGAGAGGATGAAGATATGCAAGCTGGACGGGGAAACCTGAATGAATTTCAAAGAAGGAAGGCTAAATCAAATAAAGAGGAAAAAGAAATTTCAACTAGCGAGGCAGATTCTGAGTACCATTGTGAACACTAATTTATCAGGAGACTATGTTGATAATAGCACAGCGAATTAATTAAAATCGGTTGCAGAGAGGAGACACCGTTGTGATGGTCCTGTGTGCGAAATGGAAGAAAGGCAGATGATGACATTCAAATTCCACCCTATATTACACTTATGCAGAATAAATTAAGAAAATCCTTTGAAAGAGGGTAGATTCGTTCAGTCATCGGACAGTCGTTTACGCAACGGACATGATAAGGAAATTCGGTATTGTAGGATAGATTGAAAAAGCGTTTATTCCTTTCTTACAAGAATTGTGACGTTAATGATGGACTTGAATGGACTAAATTCTTTGAGCCTTCTTTGATCATTTATGTTTTGTATTTTCTTACTGTTAAGGTCGATATAATATAATGTGCATGTGTATTTCTAAAGTGGTGAGTCCCAATTAATTCCTGATTTTTGATTTTGTGAAATGTTCATTTTAAGTTTCAATGTGGTTAAGTGTCTCATTAGATTAAGTCTATATGTCCACTGTATTTTAAGTACAGTTAGCGTGATGATTTTTTTAAACTAAGGTGTAATGTACAAATGTGCTAAAAACTGTATTGACTGGTTATTGCGTGCACGGTAGAATGGTTGGGGTCTGATGATTGACGCCCATGATTACTTTTCAATTAGTTTTGCTTCGTGTTTAAGTTGTTTTTATACAAGGATGCTGCTGTTATCTGTTTGAATACTTAGAACATGAATACGGCATAGAGAGGGAAGTGGTTTATCTGTAATTTCTGCCTGTTCCTAATTTGGAATGTGTTGTTTCCTCTCTTGATGGTGGATGTTTTATTGTATTAGGATTAAGCTTATGTATATGTAATGTAATTGATTTACATTTAAGGTAATTTAGACTTCAAGATTTGTACTTTTGCTTTGTTCTTTTAAGTTTTATTTTGGTTCATGAACACTGTTATAAGTTTTTGATTTATGTAAGTAAGAATCCATTTCCTCATCAGCTGATGTATATTATGTACTTTGCGAATGTTTGCTCGGAACTGCCCATGTTACAACCTTCGAAGTTACCAGCGTACTTACCA
>NW_022728079.1:0-739 GCF_011630105.1 Anneissia japonica | reverse complement strand
ATGTTATATATGATAAAACTTATCAATAACAACTAAAAATTTCGATTTTCATTGATTTATACCTTATAAGTTATGTTATAAGAAATTAGCTACTGTTTGATTTTTCTATAAGCAGTGAATCACATTAATTTATACCTTTCAGCACCTACGACTCTACCGCCGACAACGTCAGTGACAACTGAGGGTACGTCATTAACTTATAAATGTGCTTATATTATGCTAAAACTGATCAATAATAACTGAATGTTTTGAAATTCAACGTTATTTACTTTAAAATATGTATGTTATAATAAATTAGTTACAGTTTGTTAATTATATACGTAGTAAATAATTTTTTTTCTATACAACCCAAAAATCTACAACACTACTGCCGACAACATTAGTGACAACTGAGGATACATAATTAATTTATTAATACATTATATTTGATAAAATTTATTCAATAATAACTAACCGTTTCGAACTTCATTGCTATTATATCTTTTAAATATCTAAGAATAAATTAGTTCAGTACTGTTTAATATTTACGTATGCAGTAAATCACATTTTTGAACTTCTCAGTACCTACAACACTACAGCCCACTACATCAGTGACAACTGAGGGTACGTTGTAAACTCTTTATTATGTTATATATAATAAATGTTATCAAAATTAGAAAAAAGTTACTAATTTTATTGTTTGATGCCTTTTTAGTATGGTATGTTATAAATTAGCAACAGTTAAATATTCACATATGAA
>NW_022728078.1:0-632 GCF_011630105.1 Anneissia japonica | reverse complement strand
CTTCTGATGTATGCCCTGGAGCAATGTCAACATTATAAGCTCTCAGTAACTGTGTAATATTGACTGTGATGGAGTACACTTATCTATAGAGACACTCATTTATACAATTTGTACTGGCACTTGATAACGAAGAAAGCCACTCTTAATTATTGCATGCATATTGCATTAAATGATCTACTACAGTGCATGTCAGTCTACTGATCAAGGGTGTCCAGAAAGTACAGTATGCATTCAACATAATCAAGCAGCCAGTACCTGCAGCTGAAACTATATTGTACTGTAGAATATGGAGTAGAGTTAAATAGTTTGGTTTTCTCACTGAACTACATATCACCCATAGGTTGTTTACTGGTGCATTGATATTTAAAGAAAAACATCATTTTGACATAATACAAACAATCTACTAACTATATTAGAAAAAAAAAAAAAAAAAAAATTTTTTTTATTGGGCCTTAAAGATGCTTGCCTCCTAATCCTAGGCAGGACTTTACTCACAACTTAAAGCTCCACTCCTTTTAAACAAGCCTCATAAAAAGGACATTATTTCAATTATTTAAGAGGGCTCCTGAATGTCAGCTGGCCTTTTACAATATACTGGAAGGGTCACCCTGTGTCCTCTATATACACTATGG
>NW_022728077.1:0-1218 GCF_011630105.1 Anneissia japonica | reverse complement strand
AGGGGCTTACCCATTATATTTAAAAATATATTCGAGAAGCAAATTTTACAAATATTCTCAGTTTTCAATTCAGAAGAAAAATTCTAGATTTTCTGGGAAAATTATATTTTATTTTGGAAGAGGGAAATTGGCCTTCAAGATTGGATTTTAGGTAGACTTGGGAGGCCTGCTGAGTCATTGCGACATATTTCCAATAACAAATACAGTATAAAATTCAAAATGCCACTACGAACTACGAACTAATTAAAGGCAATCTTCTGTCACATGTTCAATGTGTTATTTTGTCCGTAGTAGTAATAAACCTTTATTTATTCACGAAAACATAACTCAACAACTTAAAAAAGAAAACAAAAAAATATAGTATATCAAATTTACAAAGCATGCAATATAAAGGAAAGGCTTAAATACAATATAACAAAATATGATATTTTGGATTTGCGTCAGGAGAATCAATTATGGAGCCTATATGTATTTTCTGATTGCTTTAGTATCTGTTTCAATTGTATTGCTTCAAAAAGTCACCGTCATTTTTCACTTTTCGATTGGTGCTATGCTGACCGCCCACCGGGTAGAGGCTGCATTTTTACACCTCTAGCGACTTTCGTGTGTTAATCGAACACACAACATCCAGGTTTGCTATTTATTATCCACCATCAACTAAACTGCCTTTAAAAAATTTAAAAAAAATTGGTTCGTGTGGGAATTGAACACACAACCACCAGGTTTGCTATTCATTATCCACCTTCACCCTTAAAAAAAATGGGTTCGTGTGGGAATCGAACCCACAACCTCCGGGTTTGCTATCATTATCCACCATCAAATAACTGCCTTAAAAAATTTTTTTTAAAAAACCTGGCTCGTGTGAGGAATCGAACCCACGACCTTAAAAAAAATAAAAATAAAAAAATACTTACCCCGTGTGGGAATCGAACCCACGATCGCTGAGTTTACTACCCCTGATCCAGCATGACTAAACGGAGGGAGGTAAACCGCAGCCCCTAAGCCATAATTGCAATAAACCTAGTATCACACCAAGTACCTGTTAGTCAACCTACTATAAAAAAATTCTTCGTATATATACACTACAAGTTAATATTACGCATGGTCATGGTGTCAAAAAAAATGGGCCGTGGCCCAAGAGGGTTTATTTTTCGTCTAAAAATATATAATTAAATTTATAATCGATTTATGATTATGTTACCATCTCCATAACTTACA
>NW_022728076.1:517-1325 GCF_011630105.1 Anneissia japonica | reverse complement strand
CTTTCTAGGCCATTACATATTCTTTTCAATTGGGCAATACGTGAGGGCACGTTCCCACAAGCATGAAAAATGGCTAATATATGTCCCATACATAAAAATGGTAGAAAAGAAAATGTCACTAATTACCACCCAATATCTATATTACCAACTATATCTAAAATATCTGAACGTTTAATTTTTAACCATTTATTTCAACACGTCTTACCCGTTCTCTCCCCTGCTCAGCATGGCTTCATACCAAATAGATCATGTACCACCAACCTTGCAACATTAATTTCTTTTGCATATCAAGCATTTGACAATAAAACACAATGTGATGTCACATACACTGATTTTGCAAAGGCCTTTGACACAGTCAACAATAAACTCCTCATTTATAAACTTTCTAAATTTGTTTTACTGGTAATGTTTTAAAGCTTTTGCGCAATTACTTATACAATCGAAAACAAAAGGGTCTCAATTGATGGCAGTACATCAGACTGGCTCCCTGTGAGACCAGGTGTCCCGCAGGGAACAATTGGGACCTTTATTTTTTACCCTTTTCATAAACGACTTGCCTTCGAATTTCAATTCCCATTGTTTACTATATGCTGATGATTTGAAATTGATTAGATTAATATCTCATATGCACGATTCACGCCTTTTACAAGATAATCTACATAAACCTTATTCATGGTGCAATACTTGGCATATGGAACTTAGTTTAAGTAAATGTAAAGTTCTAAATATTTGTATTAAAAAGAACAAAATTTTATTTCCATACAGTATTTGTAATCATACTTTAGACAATGTAAATTCTCATTGTGAT
>NW_022728076.1:0-460 GCF_011630105.1 Anneissia japonica | reverse complement strand
GTTAGGACTCGTCAAGCGAAATTGCTGACATATTAATAATGTAAATACCCATATCTCTCTGTTTATTTCCTTAGTTAGACCGCAAGTTGAAACTTGTACAGTTATTTTTAACAGCATCAGTTCAAAGTTCTATAATTCTCTCTTCACTTAAAAGTCGACGTAATTTCCTGGAATTAACATTTTTATTTAAATGTGTTAATGCTATCTATGGGAATTACTTAACATCTTTATTTGGTATATCTGTTAAACCCCGTAGGTGCCGTAATACCTTTACAGAATTTTTCACAATTTCTTTTGCCAGAGTCAATGTTACAAAAAAAATGGTTTAATCAATAGATTACCTAGATTAATCTTAGCAAAGAAGATAATTCCATAGATGTATTTTATAATAGTGAAGAAGTATATAAAAAGAAGATCAAATGTATTTTAGGCTAGGCTTATACTAGAGTAAGTTTTGTTA
>NW_022728075.1:0-613 GCF_011630105.1 Anneissia japonica | reverse complement strand
GTGTGCGTGTGTATATATATATGATATATGTATGTATATATATATAATATGTTTATTTTATGTTTATATATAGGCCTATTAAGATAAACGACTCGCAGGGTTTATGTTAATGGGGGCTTTTATTCCAAAATAGGCACTATAGGGGGCGTTTATTCGAGGGAACTTTTATTCAAAGCGAGGCGTTTATTCAAATAAATACTGTACTATGTCTATCTATAAAGAAACGCTCAAGTGCATCAGCCGGAGGGTTCACTTCAACAATAATACATTGAATGATAATGACAACAGAAAGAAAGTCAAAACTGCGAATTATTTTTGTAGCCCTTTGCACAGTTTAGCTGCTAAAAATATATTGCCACATTGTTCGATCGTAGAATCTTTGATAGTGGATGAAATGAATTAACCACTGGATAGACTGTATTAATCTTGCTAAATACTTGTTTATTTGTGCAGGCAATATATGTTACAACTACTGTGATAGGCGCACTATTGTCAGCGCTTTTGGCAGGAAGCTTTGGTACAACAGACGGTGTTTATCTTCCTCATGCGTTTTTTGGAGGTTGTATCATGATTTTCGGAGCAAGACTCGCTGGGGGATGTACAAGGTAAATAC
>NW_022728074.1:0-702 GCF_011630105.1 Anneissia japonica | reverse complement strand
GAAGGGAAACCTTGAATTTTGAAGAACTTCAAATTAAAGTCACTTCAGAAGTTGTGAAAGCTCATTTTCCGCCATTTAGAAATCAACACTTTTCCAGGGAGAACCTGAATCCCCCTTTCACGTTGGGGTTCATTGATTTATGGAATCGTTTTCAAGAGGGGGAAACCTTGAATATTGGATTACTTGAAAGTCCTTAAAAGACATCTCAAAAGTCGGAAAAACTCATTTCCCGCCATCTAGGAGTCAAAATTTTTTTCAGGGGGAAACCCCTAGATCAACCTTTCTCTTGGGGTTTTATCGATTCATGGAAGAAAGAATACGTATGCAACTACTCAATTCCTTTATGTATGTATACACACATAACAGGCCTTTTTAATGTAGAATGAGAACATTAAGCTTTTCAAGAGAGCTCATTCCCAGCCTCTAGGAATCAAAATTTGAGGATCCTCAGACTGCCTTCTTTTTTGGGGTTTTGGGAAAAAATTCTGACCCCCCCACCTCCCTATATTTGAAGCCAGATCCCCCTGATTCATATTCCCATCCATTTTACTAGTTGGGGGCCCTCCCCACTTTGAAAACATTTCACCAGCCTTCCATACTCAACCAACAACAGTTCTTTCCAGAACTATCTATGTTGTGTACTGCAAGCATTAATATATAAAATGCATACTATCATTTTCATTCTGCATGTAATATGTAATT
>NW_022728073.1:0-733 GCF_011630105.1 Anneissia japonica | reverse complement strand
AATGTACCAACCGTTAACGAAACGGTTTGCCGTCTACCTAGAGTAAATGGTGCCACCAAACGAAGTTAAAGTTTTGCGACTTAATCCACCAAAGGCAGATAAAGTTTTGCGATTTAATCCCCTGATTGTGGATTGTGTGGTTAGTAAATTCCATAGCCATACTGTCCATAGCGCACAGTAAACTATGCGCTGTTGGAGCATTTTGGGGAAATTGACTCTCCTTTTTCCATCCCAAACAAAATATTATTAGGCCTAATAAATCAACATGGCCCATCTCAGTCATCATAGCCAGTCACAGAATTAGGCTAGGAAGTTTGTTTTCAACAGCAGACACACACTACAGAACGGAGTGCGCCAAAACGAGTGTTTGTTAATTTTTAGTGATAAAGGATCATGAAACGTCCTAGAATAACTGACTTTTTTCATTCGCTGTTGCAAAGAAGAAAACGACAAATAGTCCTTTAAGGTGGGTTATTGATTTGAAAATCAATTAGCCTAGATGTTGACAAGCTAGGTTCGCTCCTCGTTCATTTAGAGACAGAATTATACCCCGACGACAACAAACTAGTGCAGGCCTAAGTACCAAAGATCGTATAGCGCCGCTACGCGGCGCAAGATAGGTAACTCCTATGCCTATCTCCAGAGTTGTAACATACAACAGTATGCTATTTTAAAAGCGTCGTTTCCAAAATAAAGTTATAATAATTATATAATAGTATGCAATAGAAACAGC
>NW_022728072.1:0-1177 GCF_011630105.1 Anneissia japonica | reverse complement strand
AACAAACACTATTCCATTGAAAGTTTGAAGTTTTTCGGAAAAGTACTCGAATTATGGCGGAAAGTAAAAAATTTGCACTAAGTGCTCAACTCGGCGAGATAAGCACTTTTGTGCAAAAAGTGACAATGTTAAAAAGTTGAGTCAAAAATGTAATTTTTTTTGTTAGGTTAGGGTTAGGATTAGGGTTAGAGTGAGGGTTAGAGTTAGGGTTAGGGTTAGAGTTAGAGTTAGAGTTAGGGTTAGGGTTAGGGTTAGGGTTAGGCAAAGTGAGATAGGCTGAAACAAACACTATTCCATTGAAAGTTTGAAGTTTTTCGGAAAAGTACTCGAAATATGGCGGAAAGTCAAAAATTTGCACTGTGCTTAACTCGGCGAGATAAGCACTTTTGTGCAAAAAGTGACAATAATAAGTTGAGTCAAAATGCAATTTTTTTTTTTTGTTAGGCACGGTGAGATAGCCTAAAACAAAGACTATTCCATTGAAAGTTTGAATTTTTTCGGAAAAGTACTCGAAATAAGGCTCAAAGTCAAAAATTTGCACTAGGTGCTCAACTCGGCGAGATAAGCACTTTTGTGCAAAAAGTGACAATGTTAAAAAGTTGAGTAAAAAATGTAATTTTTTTTGTTAGGTTAGGGTTAGGGTTAGTGTTAGGGTTAGAGTTAGGGTTAGGGTTAGGGTTAGAGTTAGAGTTAGAGTTAGGGTTAGAGTTAGGGTTAGGGTTAGGGTTAGGCAAACTGAGATAGGCTTAAACAAACACTATTCCATTGAAAGCTTGAAGTTTTTCGGAAAAGTATTTGAAATATGGCGGAAAGTCAAAAATTTGCACTAAGTGCTCAACTCGGCGAGATAAGCACTTTTGTGCAAAAAGTGACAATGTTAAAAAGTTGAGTCAAAATATAATTTTTTTTTGTTAGGCACGGTTAGGCAAAGTGAGATAGCCTGAAACAAACATTATTCCATTGAAAGTTTGAAGTTTTTCGGAAAAGTACTCGAAATATGGCGGAAAGTCAAAAATTTGCACAAAGTGCTCAACTCGGCGAGATAAGCACTTTTGTGCAAAAAGTGACAATGTTAATAAGTTGGGTCAAAATGTAATTTTTTTTGTTAGGCAGGTGAGATAGCCTGAAACAAACATTATTCCATTGAAAGTTTGAAGTTTTTCGGAAAAGTACTCGA
>NW_022728071.1:0-590 GCF_011630105.1 Anneissia japonica | reverse complement strand
GGATCTGTGCTCATGGATACAAACAGGCGCAACATTCGAGGAGTGTGCGAAAACTCGACGGGTGGGACAACCTGCAAAGGTCGGTCGAACTCGACGACGGGACTTCTGGAGCGCGCAGGATTCGGTATTGGACGGTCCTCAACTTTCTTGCTCTCCTTGCGCGCGTACGTCGTAGGTTGGCGCCTCGGTCGTTCGGAGGTCTTCCGTCCTGAGTCATCCACGTCGTCGTCGCCGGCACCGCCACGTTCGACAATCTTGAGTCTGGCGTCGATCATGCTCGATATAGACGAATCCGCCCTGCTGATGGGTTTCCCTTTGATGATCACCGAGTCTCTCGTTTCGTCGTACGACATACCGGCGTCCGAGAAACGCCCGACGCCGTCCGGCCATTCGAACACTTCGCCGAACGCGAGGTTCGAGTTGTCGTTGCGACTCGGCAGCAGCGTGACCCCGAGGACGCTCAGCGGGTGCGACGCGTACTCGCCTAATACGACTTTCCAACTAGGTTTGCTCGTCATTTCGTAAGACATCGTCTCCGGAGTAACGTGCAAGGTAGGCAGCGGAGCGCTCCAATCGTCTCCTGGAGAAAA
>NW_022728070.1:0-577 GCF_011630105.1 Anneissia japonica | reverse complement strand
CTCAAATTTAAAGAGCAAAATTGTATATACCCTAAACGGATTTAAATTACATTTTGATATACATACTTAATTAATTTTTGCTGGTCGTCACATATCAGTTATTTGCAAAAATAATAGGAGCTACTAAAGGATTGCTTAATTAAAGAATGCTTGCCATCGAGGGGCTCTCTCGGTCTATCGGCGAGGATTAAAGAACTGCTTAAAAATAGTAAATTATTACAGTATTATTTTATAATATGAAATTGGATATAAAGTAGTGAAATCATAAAAAAAAAATCTATAAATAGTTACATGAAATTCGACTGCTAAAAAGAGTAAATGAAATTAAACTATACAGGAGGCCGCTAACGGTATAATACAATATTAAACACAGGAACACACATCACATTAGACACAGAACGCGCATCGCGTATGAAACAAAATGGCTTCTAAATTCTCAATGTCGCAAGTCGCAACTCTCTCTATCTATGGCTCTGTACGCAGCTAGTGTAGGACGCCAACTAACGCTTGTATATATGGAAGGCAAACGCCGCCAAAAATACAATTACAAACACACAACGTACTAGCACAAACACAC
>NW_022728069.1:0-1068 GCF_011630105.1 Anneissia japonica | reverse complement strand
ATGATCTAAATGATATTAATGGACATACATTATCTGATTTATTGTCAATTGCCCCAGACCTTCAAAAAATTAATATGCGGAGATGTAATCTTGTGGGTACAATTGTAAATAACATGATCGTGAATTGTCCAATACATAATAAATTACAGAATCTTGATATTTCGTTTAACAATCTGAGTGATATTGGTAAATTATTACTTTTTCGAATGAGAAGGAAATTTCCGAACATAAAATTCCTTGATATAGGAAATTGCCAGCTTAAAGGAACCATCATTAGGGATATGCTGTATGAATGTCGTGATACATTGGATGTGAGTCGGGAAGGGGGGTGGCTTAAAATTTATGGCAATATTCTCGATGACATTGATGATGCAACTATTTATGCACTACTTAAACTAAAAGCTGAGTTTGATTTATTTGAATGTATATCCACTGTAAAACAATTGGACGCTTTAATTGCTCAATGTGTAAATGAGAACATCATGCTAGAAAGTCGTGCATTAGATATTGGACGCAGTCAGCTTCAGAGTATTGCAGGAGCAACTTTAGGAAATCTGTTGAAAATTGCACCTAAGACAAAATCTCTTCACTTGCAAAATTGTAGTTTATCAGGTAGTAGTATTAAAGACATGTTAAGCATTTGCAACATATTGGCATTAGAGATACTGGATCTCGGAAATAATAATGTTAGTGACATGCAGGGAGAAATGTTAATTGAATTACTTACTAAGGCTCCAAAACTTCGTGTGCTTAATATGACAGATTGTCAGTTGTCATCCATTGCTGTTTCTGAAATGATCAGTTATTTTAAAGAAAACGATAAAAAATTGATGCTGGAAGAAATCTATATTGATATTGACAGAAATGTGTTGTCTGAGTTATTGTCAGTTGCTCCAAACCTGAGATCCAGAGCTGAATATGAGTAATATTGATATGCAGGACTAAATTCTTGTGGGAATTGAGTTAAAATTGTCGAGTACTGTACATAATAAATTCATAATCTTAATAGTTGTGCGATATTGATAATGATCACTTTTTTCTAAACTTGCAAGCTTAATCATCAGTCGG
>NW_022728068.1:0-502 GCF_011630105.1 Anneissia japonica | reverse complement strand
GCATTAATATATTTTATTACTGTACTTCGCCATGCAAACCTTCAAACAAAGATTTTCCAGAAACTGACCTCCCTCCTTCCCCCATTCAATTTAGTGTTTTTACTACTGTATCGATGCCAGCAAAATAAGGTGTTTAGAATGTTCATGTAACCTATTGGAAGTGACTGCTTCCAACATAGACCCCTGTAAGGTTTTGCCCAGAAAACTCATGAAAGCATGCACATTTCACTCCACATGTTCACTGGAATATCAATCTACTGGCTAATTGCATATGGCCTAGCTGTGTAGATGGATTGGCTTCTAGTTCTTTTCTCTTTCTGTTGTTGATTACCTTCTCCATCTAGGCCTAGAATTACTGCTTAATTTACCTGATTTGACCCGATAATCTACCTGATGCACTGGGTATTTTTGTATGAATAAAATAAATGCAATAGTTCTAAGAACTCATTAGAAATAATTCTGCTTTCATTGAACTTGGATGGAAGGATGCACTTACAGGGCC
>NW_022728067.1:0-1189 GCF_011630105.1 Anneissia japonica | reverse complement strand
CGGGGAGGAATGACTAGGGCGCCGATTCCTGGCCAGGGTGAAAGCTCGTTTTGCTAATTTTTTTTTTTAATTCGTCCGCGCATTTCGAAAAAATAGGGCCGATTTCCGCCAAATTTTGCACAAAAAGTATGCTTTGACCTAATCCTAATACTGTAATATATAAGCAATGTATTATTCAGTAGGCCTAGGCTTGGCCTCTACAACTTTTCAAGTTCAGCAGTCAGAGTAAGCTGGCCATCTAATGCTTTATGAATCTAGGCCTAGTAGCAGGCCAACCAAGTCCAATGTCGACTGGCTAGCCTGCTGAGCCAGATAATGCTTCTGTCCCCCAGTTTGGTTCAGCTTTAGTTAGGCCTGGCAGAAACAACTGTAATTTTTTAATTTGTTAAGGTCTACTCACAGACTTTTAGCACATCTTGTAGTGAAAATTACTTTTCTTGTCCAAAAAAGTCAAAAATAGAGTGATAGCCGCAACTAAAGCGCTATTCTACTGTGTGATTTGCAGCGGAACAGCAGAACACATGTTTACTACGAAGCGCCCTCAACCATAAAAGAACATTTTTATATGTTATATCAAAGAGTACGAGGTCCGACTGCCGGGGATTCGTTGAATCCAATTTCAAAAAGTGCTTCCACAAAGGGGCGTAGCCTCTAAAAGATCATCTCACACAATTTTTAAAGTGTATGTGTCTGTGGATTTAACCACTGACATCTGAAAAGACCAACTCTTAATATATTATATATATTTTAGAGGCTCATTGAATTGTCCTAAACGAACATGAACCTGTGATATAATTCATTTTTTTATTCCCCAACCAAATCACCACTGCCCTCAGCCCCCACCTCCAGCCTCCACCTCACTGAAGCCACCACTACTGCAATCGACAACATGAGTTCGTTCAATTTACAGTTAAATACACTGTGCCCCAAATTATTATTATTATTATTATTATTATTATTATTATTATTATTATTATTATTATTATTATTATTATTATTATTATTATTACTGTTATTATTATTATTATTAATATTATTATTATTATTACTGTTATTATTATTATTATTATTATTATTATTATTATTATTATTATTATTATTATTATTATTATTATTATTATTACTGTTGTTGTTGTTGCTGTTGTTGTTGTTATTGTCGTCGTCGTCACATCGTTATTTTTCTCCATCA
>NW_022728066.1:497-928 GCF_011630105.1 Anneissia japonica | reverse complement strand
TTTTCTAAGTATCCTGAAGTAGTTTCACTCCAAAACAAAACAGCTGGTGCAATTATCCACAAATTGAAGTCCATCTTTGCAAGACATGGGATCCCTGATAATAATAACTGATAATATGCCCTTTGCAAGCTATGAGTTTAAACAGTTTGCTAGTGAGTGGGGTTTTAATTTGGTAACGTCGAGTCCGACATATGCTAGAAGTAATGGTCAAATTGAGCGTTTTGTCCAAACTGTGAAACAGCTTATGCGCAAAGCAATTGAAGATAATAAGGATGTATATCTTGCCTTGTTAGATTTTCAATTGCAGGTTTAAAGTATTCACCCGCTCAGTTATTGATGAGTAGAAAACTAAAGTCCACGCTTCCTATCACAAGTGAATTGTTGAAACCGTGTGTTGTAGATGGAGGAAGACAGTGCTTGCTATCACATCT
>NW_022728066.1:0-356 GCF_011630105.1 Anneissia japonica | reverse complement strand
AGATGGAATGTTGTACAGGCGTAATCGACAACATCTTTGTAACACGCAAGTTCAGCAACCAAGGGCGATACCTAATGATACAATGTCAAATGTACCAATTGAACAAAAGTCAAATATACCAACTGTGCCGGTAAACGCACCATCGGTAAAAATGGAAGTGCCAGCTAGTGTACCGCAAACAGTGCGTAGGAGTGAGCGAATTAGACGTGCTCCAGATAGATTGCAGTATTAAATAAACATTACTAAATGAACTTGAGTGATTTATGACTGGTATATATACATAAATGTTTACTTTGCTGTTTAACATTATTATTTCACCTCAGTAACATAAATTTGACCAACGATGTTTTGTGTCT
>NW_022728065.1:0-895 GCF_011630105.1 Anneissia japonica | reverse complement strand
TGGTTCTTAATTAATTTATTTGAAAGGACATATTATTTTTAGATTTTATCTCACGAGCCAAAGATAATCTCCGAGTTTCAAGCAACTTGTAACACTTTGGGAACCTAAGGTAAAATTCTGTGATGCTGTGGCCGAAACCCCCTGTTTAAGTTCTTTGGCAGTTTCAAATTCTATTCTATGTTCAACTGTACCACAGCACAGTATTAAGACACTAAATTCATTACAATTATTGTACCATAGATGATTTAATATTTTGCCAAAAGAAGATTTAAGATACTCATCTTTCACTATTTCTTGTTTATGGATAATCTTTTATTTCTTGCTTGTGTAAAATCATCACAGAATAAAATTAGTGGCGCCAATAGTTGTCCAACGGTAGGGAAGGGGCGATGTTCCTGAATCTCTGAAGGGGTACTGAGGGCCGGGAAAGCCTCCGCAACTGGCACCACCACTTTAATTATTGTAACAATTAGAGTTTGTTCGGAAGCTACTTTAAACCGTCGACTGTTTTAAGAAACCCATAATTCGTTAATATTTTATTTAAATTTCTATTCATTTTGGTGTTGTCCTGGTATTCAAACTATGGATCACGACCAAAATAGATTCGCCAAGATAATTTTGCAGGGTCGCCGGACGCTTATTGTTGTCGGTGACTGGGAACTTGTCATGTCTTTTTTTTTTCTTTGTGTAAGTGACTGTGTGCAAAGTATGTTTCCTGAATTGGGCTTTTCTCAAAATGTAAAACCATGGAGGCATTATAGTGTACATTATTATAGTATAGTTTACTATAATAGCACCATGGTAAAACTGGATATTTTTCTCCTATTATATTGACCTTGATTCTTATGTTTGCTTCTCATAGAGGACCTCCACGTTTAGACCTATGTCAAATATA
>NW_022728064.1:0-666 GCF_011630105.1 Anneissia japonica | reverse complement strand
AATCTTTTTTTTTAAATATTGAGCTTAATCTATTGGATGCATGAACAGAGTAGTGACTTAGAAATCGGGTAGAAGTATAGATTAGAATCCTATATGGTACTAACAAAGAAATCCTCTTGGCCAAAATTAAACGATTGTATATAAGAAGTATAGTAACACATGCACCAGGTTTATACAAATGTCCATTCTAGATATTGAGAGGAAAAATTGTGATTTGATGTTCAGTTTATTACTCAAAAGGTGTCAAGCTATAAATTTGAATGATTTTTTAAAAATTTTGAGACTACTGTATAGTTTCTCATACAATAAAAAAATAAGTATCCCCTTAATACTAAATGGGGGTTAATAATGTATTGATTTGACCATTTGGCACATTGAGGAAGTGTCCCCTTAATAAGGGTAGGCCTTTGTGTTAAAAGATATTTTCCCCTCGTTTCAAGGAAAAGTGTCCCCTGAATAGAGGTGTTCCAAAGGAGGGGTTGTATTGTGCAGTGTAATTATTATCATCATAATTTGTTTGCTTGTATATTTGAGCAAATGAATAAATAAAACATTTATAAAAATTAGTAAGCTATCATGGAATATATGATGTCATCTTTTGTTTTTTTAAGGAGTTTTACCACCGTCATTTGTGGCAATTCAAGCTGGAACAACATTATACCAACT
>NW_022728063.1:264-923 GCF_011630105.1 Anneissia japonica | reverse complement strand
TAATATTAAAGATATTTTGCAAGTGAAACAGGTACAGTAATACTGGTACAGTATTTATTTATTTATCATAAATTTGGCATACAATATAAACCAGATGCGTAAAAAACAAAAACTTAAGTGTGTGGCATTTCAGTATATCTTCAGATAAAAAAATCACTAGATAAATCATTTTAATTTAATTCTTTTGGAAATATTTTGGATTCAATCACTTGCTGCAGAGCTCTGAGCATCGCCACCTTCTGCTAACCATGGATTGGGCATGTCCATTTCATCATGTCCACACAGATGGAATTGTTTGCATCACATCCATCTGAGCCAGTCATTTGCTCCTATTGAGGAATAAATACAGTAGTTACAATAATGCAAAACCAGGTTTGTTAAAAGTCAAAAATGTTATCAAACATTGGCATTTGCTGCTTTATCAATAACATACCATACTGAGATACTGTATGTACTAATCTGAAAAGACATTCATCAATTGACAGTATTTTCAGATTTTTTAATTACTTGACTGAAGGCTTCCTGTCGGCAAGTGTGTAATGTATTATTGTTGTTTCTTAATAAAACTGACACACCATGCTGATATTTTTTTACCATTCCAATATATTTGTTTCATGTACTCTGGCTGAACAGTGATGAGATATTCACTTAATTTTCTT
>NW_022728063.1:0-190 GCF_011630105.1 Anneissia japonica | reverse complement strand
TGCTTGTATGCTTTGTACCACCTTCTTTCGTAGATGCCAATGTTGGGTGGTTGTACTCATGGCAAATGTTGTGGTATGTTTGTCTCATCATGGCGACTGGCAAATACCTATGAGGAGAGTGTCATGTTCGGCCTATCACATATCTTGTCCTACAAAAATATATATGTATAATATTTTATTTGAATTCCAC
>NW_022728062.1:0-2183 GCF_011630105.1 Anneissia japonica | reverse complement strand
GTCTGCACAATCTGTTTTATGTTGTACACAGAGGGCGCAAACACTGACGTCATAGAAGCCACCAATGGGGGCATCACCCCACTTCCTTCTCCACTAACATGAGCTTTATTAATCCCAAGAATGATTCTTCGATTCTGACAGAAAGCAATTTCCAAAATTATTAGGTATACTAGTACAGAAAAAGGTATGAACACATACAATAAATATGTCCTTATCTGTCATTCTTTCGATATTCCTTTCCTTCTAATTTTACATTGCTTTGATAGCCGATTTTTAGTTTGAACCGCGCATGCTCGTGTCAAAGTCAACCGACATAAACAAACATTACACAGAACATAGGTTTATGTCGAATAACCTTGGCTACAACGGGATACGCACATGCGCAATTTAAACCACGAATTGGTTTATTGCGTCTTTAAACCTAATGTAATTCTCTTAGTTGTTCATGTATGTGTGGCACCTTAACATTATGTTTCCTTCTTTAGGTAGAGAGTACGTGGAAGATGTGCCATTATCATAAAGTTCTTCCCTTAGCCCCAACCATGGTGTGGTTGAGGTGGTTTACACCCTCCATCTGTGGAAGTCCCTCCCTGGCCCCTCTATTTCAAATTCTTGGACCCGCCATTGCAATTTAATTTAATTCATTTCATTTGATATCAAAATCGCAGTCGAGGATTGTATTAAATGATACTTATAATAATACAGAACAGTAATATAAAACATAAAATGATTAATTATTAATTAACAATACACATACTGCGCAGACATTCAGAAAATATTAAAAAACATTAAAAATTGTTGTAAATTGTTTAATTTTACGTGCCACCAATTTTCTTGATTAGTTTAGAACAGTTGCTGAGACCATATAGGCACCTCTTGAAATAGTTACAAATGTTTGATTATCATTAGTATATAATACTAGCTTAGGCCATTAAAGATAGGGAATTGAAAAACGAATCACTTCTCTAAGAGTTTTCTGAAAACGTGAATCAGTGTACCTTTTCCTACATTCTTTAAGTTCAAATTCGGCTCCTGAAAATTTAAACAGTTGGGGCTTTCGGAGATTCCACATCTCCCAGAGGAAATTGACGGCTCCTAGCAAACCCACACCCCACTCGCCATTAATTATGGGCATACAACAGTTTTCTGTTAAAGAACATTTGATAATCTGGACCATGTCTGGACAGAGCTTCAATGATTTAAAATACTCAATCTACAGACAAGTAATCCCCCAGTTTTCTCACTTACCTCTTTATTTGGCATTCCTTCAAGGTAGTAAAACATACCATTTGCTCCATTAATCACACTGAAATGTGTGTGAACCACGCACTTCGGTTTACCGGTAGATCCCTAAATAAATGATTCCAGGATCTACTCTATCAAATTTTATATGAAAAATGTGCGTGAATTGCCCATATATGGACTTGGTGATATCATACCACATCCATATAGGGCAATGATGATGTCATTTCCCATCCATATATGGACACGATGATGTCATACCAAAATATATGCAAATTACAGGTATTTGTCACATGAAGTTTAACAGTGTGGATAGACTTAAGCGTATTTAATTCATATACATCTGCGTGCTAAATATGGACACTATTAGAAACTTGAGCAGTCACTCCATAGAGTGCATAACTCCGCCCTGCGCCTGAATACCAATGATACGCAGGCCGTGTATGATGGGCGAAACTGCAGCATATCCTCAAGAAAATAATTGAATCGCCCGTTGTATTAAGGCACGTTGTTTTTTATTGAGTGCTGTAGCATATCTTGAAAAATAATGGAACCGCCCGTCGTATTCAGGCACATGCTTTTTTAGAGCTGCCTAAATACGGGAGGCGATTCCATTCTTTTCTTTTATGCTCGAGGGTTAAAAATCGAGTTTTGTGACCTTAATTGTGTCTGTTGACCTTTCTTTTCAAAATAAATGGTGTCTTTCTTCGATTATTATGTACCATTCCACTAAATGTTAAGATGATCGATTCATTAGTTTTTGCGTAACCTTGCTAACAGACAGATACATAGACAAACATCAGTGAATACATGACCTCCGTGGCGAAAGTCAAACGCTGACGTCATTTTGTGTGATCAATTAGTAGATTAAGACCGTATGAACGATACACAGTATTTATAAGTATGTTATTAAAAGTATATATCTTACTGAAGTAATGAAA
>NW_022728061.1:0-1107 GCF_011630105.1 Anneissia japonica | reverse complement strand
TATTTTTTGTCAGAACTGTGACTACACATATCTGTTTGTTGATAGCATCAATAAATATATCTAAATAATATAACTAAATTCTGAATATGTTCAATCCATAAGCTTCGTTCCTGGTCGTATAATAAAGTTCAGTCGAATTGTGTCCTGTACAGCGCACTTGTGCGATGAAACGGAAGTGAATCGGAGGTGTGTTTAATTTGCAGTAGTTTATAAGGACCATAATCTGTTCAAATACCACTTGTACTGTTGTAAATATAACGATTTATCAAAATACAAATTTGCAGTTTAGGAAAGGTAAAAAAATACGTTTTATCAATTAGCCTATGCCCTATCATTACTTTATCAGTAATTATTATCGTTATTATAATGTATGGAAAAGGAAAGATTGAGTCATTTTCTATATTGACAACCAAAAGTACTGTATTTTCTAATCAACACATGATGATTGATGATTTGGTAATGTCGAGTATATTACATGACCCTCACTCGAGGTGCAGTGATCTGTGTTTAAGCCAATGTGCATCCGCATCGGAAGGGGATTGATCACTAGTGGCGGATACAACATTGAGGACTTCCATTTAGTGATGAGCGGAGCCCGGTCAAAAAGCGTGGGTTGATTTCTTACTTGAGACACTACCTGGGAAATGGGGAAGTGTCATGATTCATGGGGCCGGTGGGAGGGGAGGGGGCGAAGAAATGTTGGGCTCCTATTATTCAGCAAACGTTTTTCGCTCAGGCTATGACCAGAGTGGATAATTGTTAAGGCTGAAAGACTATTTAATTATTAGACAACTAATGTGTTGCACACACATTTATTAATTTGAATATTTGCATAGGCCTACAACGTATTATACAGTATATTAGGTAAGATAAAGGAAGGTAGAACCCCTGAAATTCTGGGCTCACAGGCTGGAGTGCCCGTCTTCAGTGGCGTAGAAAAATATTTTTCATTGTGGGGGGTGGTGGATGATTGGCGTGTTAGCCAGTGTCGTAACAGGCGCAGGGGGAAAACTGCCCCTCCCCTGACGGTTTTTACCGGGCCGACCAAGCCGTCGTACCAGGCTGGGTAATAAGAGAAAAGAAAGAGGGGAGAGGGAGGGAAAGAGA
>NW_022728060.1:2035-3617 GCF_011630105.1 Anneissia japonica | reverse complement strand
TCTCTACAAAGCTACAGGTTTCATTAATTAAAATGAATGTGATTACAACTGTATGTATCAGTAATTCTATATTTTGGTGGATGTAACAAACGAATATTCAAATTATAATTTGGGGAACACTCTAACATAACCCTTCCTCTTGGATCATAAGTCTTTTTTATTTGTGCTTCCCACACCCGCCAAAAACCTTTTTGACTCCACCTCTGATGTATTCAATTCTATATTTTATTGTGGTGGAATAGACAACTCGGAGGTCATAATGCTAAATGAGGACTGTCGTTATATATGGAAATGAATATCTCAATTATTAATTTTAAAAGCCGAAAATGTTATGATTTTGCTCTACAGGTTTTGATGATAACTCTACACAAGGAACCCTGAATTTTCTGGCACTTCAGACATTGATTGTTGGTCGTGGAACCAAAGAACTACGGAGGTACTTTCTAGACAAAACTAACCTTACCAAACTGGAAGTTATACCATTTTTGACAAGGGAGAGGTATGCATTACTAAAGGATGTTGATTTTGGAGGTGATTCAACAACAGTGTTTTCATCAACCAGCAATATTGATGCATTCCATATGGACATTATGATGAAGTTAATTCGCTGCTGTTGTCAAAACACTAATACAGAAGACTTCTGGGAGAACCCTCCGGTTGATGACAATTCTGAGCTGGCAAATCTTGTCCGCATCTATCAATATAAAAGAACTGTTCTAGACTGCAGTTATAGCAACAGTGTTACAAAGGAGGTATTTGATAAGCAATGGAAGGAACTCACAGCAATTTTTACAGGTGTTGGAGTTCCTGTTGAAGACATCGAGAATTTCTGCAACCCATGGCATTACAAGGATGGAGCCTTGGAAGGTAAGTAACTAGTCTTATTAATAATAGCTGCTGCTGCTGCTGTTAATGCTGATTTTGCTGTTGATGCTGAGTCTACTGCTACTCAAGCTGATTCTGCTGCTGATATTTCTGATGAAGATGCTGCTGCTGATACTGAGTCTACTTCAGCCGATTCTGATTCTATTGCTGATGCTGATTCTGCTGCTGTTGCTACTGCTACTGATTTTGTTGATGTTGCTGATGCTTATTGGTATTAAATAATAATAGTTCGGTTTGTAAAGCTATCATGCAAACAAGCCTCTATGTGATTGGTGATTGAGCCAGTTGAGACGGCAATATTTCCCAGATCGGGGGTCCAAAGTCCCTGATAAGAACAAATTTGGTGTTGCTAAAAACCTTTCAAAATCGGTCCAAGGGCAAAAATATGACTATCATTTAGATGTTTTAAAGCCTTATTTAATCAATTTTAGAGTTTATTAATATGTAGAAAATACATAATATTTTTTTTCCGATAATTTGTGATTTTTCTCCACAACGCCAAAAGATGGGACGCAGTTTATAACGTTGTACCTATGACACTATTATGATCTTGTACTGCACTTAAATCCGCTAAAAACTAATGTCGCTGCCACTGATGACAGTGATTCTGAGTGTGATGCTGATTCTATTGCTGATGATGCTGATTATTTTGCTGCTAATACTGATTCTGCTAGTATTGATTTTGTTGCTGATGGTA
>NW_022728060.1:0-1692 GCF_011630105.1 Anneissia japonica | reverse complement strand
GGCACACTGTCATTGAAGAAATCAAGAATTTCCAGGCTGTGTTATCAGCTGTTGTTGATGTTGGAACTGCAACCATGAGAAATTACATATTGGAGGTTAACAAGATTAACAAGAACGATGTAGGAAATTATCTACTGTCCGAGAAGAGTAAAGGTAGTTTTAAAAATGTATGGAAAAATATCAGTAAAGAGCAGAAGTCGAAAATGTTTACACCATCGGCTGACATTGATACGTTTGATATCTCCATCATGTATTTAATCATTCGTAACTGCTGCGTTACCATTCCAGAGTTATTTTGGATAAATCCAGATAGACTGCCTAACTTGGTGCACATCCACAACTACAGGAACACAAAGCTGGCACATTCCCCCGACAGTAGGATGTCAAATAAAGAATTTGAAATTGAATGGAAGAAAGTGAGATCAATGTTGCATGCTGCAGGTGCTTCTTTGACTGATATTGACAAATATAAGGCACTAAGATTCATCAACTAAATGCATAATTCTACCTATGTATTTAAATGTTGCTTGAAAATATGAATTCTTGTATGTTCATTAAATTTCTGATAACTCGCATGAAATGTGAACATTTTAGCACTGGACAAAATTTCTGATTTTGAACTTGGGTTTAAGAGCATTAAATGGGTGACTAGGGATTTAATATATCAAATATACATAATATTGTTTAAATTACTTTATACTGTAAATGTATTTTTTAACTTTTTTGTTTTAATATGAACTGTTGTATCAGCAGCACTTAATGCTGATGCTCTTTTGGTACTCTTATATAGCGCATATTGTTAAGCATTCTATGGGCTTCCCATTATCCTTTAATACCCCGGCCATTGGATTAAACGCCTATGGAACAAGCTTCCTAGGTGAGTATTCCATTGTTGCAGCAGCTACATCAGTGCATTTGGCATTTAACCCTACCAGGTACCCACTTATACTCCTGGGTGGAGAGAAGCAATGGAGATAAAATGCCTTGCCTAAGAACACAAGTGGAATACACAGCGAGAGGGATTGAAACCCCAACCATGAGGTTGGGAAACTAAATTGTTCCCGCTGCACCAAACCACTTACGTTTAGTGTATAATAAGTCTTTGTACAATATTAATAAAAATGTAGGTTTTGAACAATCAAGCTTAATACAGTATTTTCCACGGGATAAATAAAAAACAAATGAATCTGTAGACATTTTTCAAATCATGGTTGTTTTCAAGTGCTATATATTCACATTATAGATACAGATTAAGTAGGTTTCAAGAAGAAACTAGACATTCACCAAGGAATTTAGACCCTTTAAATCAGGGATGGGCATAAAAATCAGTCGGAGGGCCAAAGTGAATTTTTGATTTAACACTGCACACAAACTTTGATGTTTCCAGTGAGCTTCCAAAACCTCCCAGCACTGCTTTTACACAACTTTATTCTTAGACTTAATGTTACTTTTTACATATGCTCGGTGTCGGGCCGTAAAAAGAGGGTGTTTTCTAGCCAATTTTGCTTGGCGGGCCGCAAACATAGGGTTCTTAATTCATTGTTGCGGGTCGCACTTTTCCCATCTGTGCTTTACAGTAAATGATGTTTACCGTCACAAACCACAGAATTTAATAAGTAATTGATATGATAGAGGGGATACATTTTTATGGCACACACTGTAACAAAAATGTTGATGGAACAAGATATTGAT
>NW_022728059.1:0-1242 GCF_011630105.1 Anneissia japonica | reverse complement strand
TTTTATTTTTTTAAACATTGCTATTGACCTTTACTAGGTAACAAAATTGATGTTTAATGTAAAGGAGTCAAATACATGCTTTTTTTTAAACCAGGGAACACTGTTCCCTTTTGGGAAATGGGAATAAAACAACCTTATTCAAATGTAAATAGAAAAGTTTCCATGAAAATTGAATGATATATATTCGCTGTCGGTTAAGGTCTAGGCCTAGAAGGCTAGGTGCCAAAGGAGTCAGGGACCGGTAGAAGAGGGGTGTCAGACCTGCTCAGCCAATTTGCCAAATACAATGGTATGCCTGAGGTCCAAATAAATATATATATATATATTTAAAGAGAGGTATTTTTATGTGCTAGCAAGGCTATATACTGCGATCCAGTGTTCCAAGAGTGCAGCCAGAGCGGGTCCACCCCCACAGATAAAATATTTAAAACAATATCCCTAGGCCCAGGCCTATTAGCAGGTACCCCGACAGGGAGGGCCTGGGCCTAAATCATGGCAAACCCACACAATGTGTTTCCTCCCACCCGAAATCTATCCTGACAAGACTAGGCTAGGCCTAACCAGGGAGTTGTTATTAGAAGGAGTCACAACAAAATCCTCTCTTTTGATCAGTCTACTTTTCCGACAAGATAACGAAAGCAGAGAGGTAGATAACGACGAGGTTCAATTACCGAATATGAGAATGCGCAGTAAACCTTCTTATGCTGTGTGTGACCAAGGAGGTATATTATTTTTATACCTCCTTGGTGTGACCAAAGATACTAGTATTTCTAGTATCTTTGGTGTGACGAAAAAGCATGGCAACTAGAGAGAGTGTCAGTTATCAACTACACGCTAGCGTCAAACCGATACAACAAAGCGGGTCGTGACAAAGTGCGAGCCAGCGAGTCATGCGAGCCATGCGAGCCAGCGAGCCATGCGAGCCATACATTTAAATCCTTTTTTTTTTCCACCGGGGAGCTTTGCCTGTGTAGTCCAGTCATGCGCAGTACATACACTTTTTCGAATCGTCGATCCGGAAGCGATTTTTTTTTCCGTACGAAACATTTGCATGAAACTTCACTCGGGCCATCTCGGATTGACTCGAGTGAGTACTATACGAGGAACAAGAGCAGACACTTCGCAATGTCGTGACGCTCGAGTTTTACTATTATTGCTCTATGTTTACCTACGGTAGGCCTATGAAATCTCACGGACTTATGTGATGTACGTCACTGTGTAGCTAACTGTAACCTTCTTGGA
>NW_022728058.1:0-1187 GCF_011630105.1 Anneissia japonica | reverse complement strand
TTTAGTTGGTCCGATGATTTTGTTTTTTACTATTTCATTTTTATGGGGTAGGGCTCCTGACAATGGGAACCCTGAACCTTAAGGCCCGGTTCTTCGAAGCGCATGCTAAACCACAGGTAGTTACACCTCTGGTTATATTAGAATAATGTGCTGAGAACGCAATGTTAATCATAAGATTATGTGATATTTATAGAGGTTTGTTGGAAATTCAGATCAAGACACTAACGTGACAAACATATTCTCTGACCCTGTCTACGCCCAATTCGTCCGTATTCATCCAGTTGACTGGCATCGCCATATAAGTTTACGATTTGAGGTTCTTGGATGCTCAGCAGGTAAATAAAAATAATATACCAATTAGATTTAATTAAAAATTGAGTAGTGATAATGGCAATGACAATGATAATGATAATAAATGTCTGTATATATTTCCATAGAAAACAATAAAAAGCTAAAAATATTAAATTGTTCATAAATATACATAATAAAAAAAAATAAGAGAAGTATTTAACACTGGCACGATTCTATAACGAATTATTGTGTATGCGATAAAACACATTTAACAAATCAATTCAAATAATGTCATATTCATGGAAAACGATACAATCGTCGTTACTACTTCGGTTTTATCGTCTTTCCATAATTATGGCGCCATTTCAACATTTGTCATAATATTTTGTTATTATAAATACGATAAATCGTTATCGAATCGTCCTAGTGTAAAGACTCTCTTATTTCTTTTGTTTTCTATGAACAATTGCTTTTTAGCATTTTATCGTTATCGTTGCATGTATAAACAGGTCTTAATGACAACTATTGCATTATATTGTGATTATAATTTACGGTAAATGATGTTGAAATTATTGATTATGAACACTAATGAATTATTAAAATGCAAAAGTATTATTCAAATGTTAATATGTCTTAAACGTTTATTACAATATATTCAATTGTCTTTCGTCTGAATCACAGCTTGTTTTGGTAATCAGACGTTACGAATTAGTAAAAAAAATCGATATGAAGAAGACAGTCTTACAGTATAAGTAGGCCTAATTGTAATTACTATACCACTGTAAATTTGTTTTGTGTAGGTCCAGTGTGCTCAGAGTTGGGTGGACGCTGCACTTATTACAAGTCTTTTCGTCGCAATCCACAATGTTCTGTAACGACCAAAAACTCGAAAAGAA
>NW_022728057.1:0-1079 GCF_011630105.1 Anneissia japonica | reverse complement strand
ATGAACATCTTAGTATACAAATCTGAATATACAAGTATACATCAAGTTCTTTAAAGTATGAGAAATTTTGTCGAGTCAAATAGCCGGGCGGTTAAGACAGGGGAGCTGCAACCTACATCCATAATATCGGCGCTGGTTCGAATGGCACGCTCCACCTCGGTTCTAACCTCTGGAGGTGGAATAATCCTCTGAGATAAGGACTAACCAAGGCCCAATATATACAATTGGCTCATGTGCCCTTTAAAAAACCCAGTACATTTTCAAGATGAGTAAGGGTTTACCCCGGTGTACTGGCCTAAATCGGAATAAATTTTTAAAAGAAGTACAGTATCGTCATCGTCATTGGATAAGATAAGGGCAGGCATAATTTGGTGTCCGCTCTCGAATAAGCGCCGCGGCACTTAATCGAGAGTATAATAATATTACCGTGTGTAACGAAAAAGGGTTTTAAATACAATATGAAATAGGTAACATGGGAACGGGCATGGAGAGCTTCCCGCCAATATTTTTTTATTAAGCGCCGCTCTCAAATAATCGCCACACAGAAGCCTCCAAAACTTTTATAAGCGCCGCGGCGTTTATTTGAGCATTCACGTTAGGCCTACACGCGAAAATTGTATTTCTTTTAAATCAATAAAAAATGATGCACTAAACAATTGGACAGCATCTAGAATTTTTTTTTTTATAATTTTATTTGCTAATCATACCTTTTTGTTTTTATATAATTTGGCATTACAGTCAGACAATTAAGTAAAATATATAATACCATAATTATAATATAATTTATTGGAATAAGCAACCTGGGCGTTTATTGTTCAGATGGGTTTTTTGAGGAGCCAGTGTTTACTGGTAAATGTAGTCTGCTATGCATAATTAATGGTAAAAAGTGTTTTTGCATGACTTTTGAATCCCTAATTAGCAATTAATTAATTTAATTCCACTAGGGTAAAACATTGATAATTAATTCAATGCTGAAAATTATATTGTTTCTATTTCATCCGTCCATAGTTACAATAGAGACAATTGGAAGAAAAATTAAACGTCTAGGCGTTTGTTCCGAATGACCTTTTTGGTAGGGG
>NW_022728056.1:0-3509 GCF_011630105.1 Anneissia japonica | reverse complement strand
ATTTGAGAAATCAAGCCTTCAAAATTTACAATTTTGAAGGTTACTCTTGCAGAGACTATCACCAAATTTAATTGTCTTTTCTGTTTCAACCATTTATGCTGTTTTTTTCTTTATCTGTTTATCCTGGAAAGTGCATAGAGGTGAATGTTATGTGTTATACAAGTGCATAACCATTGACCGTTTTAACGTTAAAAATGAGAAGATAGCAACATAGCAGGATGTAGAGATACGGTAAGATTAGTTTATTGCTCAAATAAACTAAGTTTAGAAAATTTTGGCATTCCAACATATTTTTGCCATTATATCTCCAAAACATGATTTGCGAGGTGTGACAGGTTTGGCTTGCCTTCTGCCACATTGACACTTTCAATTCATTATTTCTCATGATTTATGATTATAAACATCAATTATTATTGGCATCAAAAAAACTTGATCTGTATACAGTACAGAAACAATTTATCATTCGTTATTAGACAGTACATGGCAGTAATATCACTATCGTTGCCTATCAGCACTGTATCACAAACTTCTAGTAAATTCTACTCAGTGGATAAAAGGTTTTCGAAGGCATTGTAAAGTTGAATTATATAGTAGGAACTTTCTTTGTCTGTGTAAGGCCAAAGTACCAGGAATTTTGCAATAGTAAGAATACCCAGGTTCTTGTTAAAGTAGCAAGAACAAAGATTTTAAAAATCTGTCAAGTGAATGATGGGAGAACTTACTGTATATACTGGTACCTGTGACGATAAAACAGTTTTACTGTATGTAAATTACAATTATATATTTTTTTTAAATGAAGTAAACTCTAAACTCATTGAAGTATACTCCACTGTAACGTGTTATGGCCTATACGGTACATTGTCTTTGCTTCAGTCTATTTTCTTTCATTTATTATTTATTTCAACAATATTTTGTGAGAGAGCTGACCAACTTTATGGTAATGTTTCAGCCCACTATTTGAATGTATTGGGCAATTCCGAGTTTGTGGACTAACAGTAAAAAAATTGAGGGTAATTAACCAAAACTGATTATGTAATCTCTCTGTAGTCCTATTATTATTCACATTGTTCATCTAAAAAACTTGAATTCAAAATTTTTGAATTTTATTATGTAAATTTGAAAATATTTGGCTTAGTAAAATCAATTCATACACTTTTGGTCACGAATCGACATTAGAAATTAATTGTGGTAGATTTACAAGGGGTTCTGGGACCAAGAAAAGTGCTTAGGGGAGGGGGTACTCGTGGGTGAAAAATGAAGTAAAATATTTTGTTGCTAGCTCCATGCCTCAAGCGCTTGGTAAATCTTACCAAACGTAGTTTTAAAAAAATGGTTTGCAGATTTGCTTTAGTCCGTGACCAACTTTGATCGTTTACTGATTACTTAATAATTATAAAATTAATAAGTAAATAATGCACTATAAATTTGAAATTAATTCAGCACATTTAGTTTATGAATATTTAATAGGTATGTTTAATATGGTATGTAGATTTGTCAATAATTGGCTTAGTGAAATTATAACAATTCATACTATTTTGGTCGCAGACTGACATATGTGACATAAAATCAATTTTATGCTACACCCTAATGACTAATTCATTAAAGAAACTTCTTTTTTTTTCACTATATAAAACTAGTAAAAGTACCTCATCTATCATTACAACTAAAAAAAAGTTAAAACTGAAATTGTTCACTTCTATTTAAACAGGCAGAGAAATTATTGCATTTTTAAAAGATAAATGCAAAATATTAATAACTACAAAGGAAGTAGATTCTTAAAGTGATAATTAAGGCTCAGACTAGAGGGAGGAGGATGAGGAGCAGAGAGATTGAGCTTAGCTTTATAGAATTAAATTTGAATACATATCATGCAGTGGTGCAATATATAGTGTTTCTTCAGATTTTTTTGGTAGTAATTTTTTTTTTATTGCATTATGGAAAGCAAGAAAAATGGTTGTTGCTTTTTTAACTATATGTTGGGCATGGGCATTAAAATATACAGTACCCTGAAAATATTCAGTTCAAACAAATAAAAATGGAAGACAATCTCATGAAATGTTAGAATTTGTATGATGCTGGTAATAATAAAAATGTTGGTTTGCTACGGGTACAGTGAATTTACACTTGGAGAAAACTTTCACAAAGGGATACATTTATCATTTTATTAAAAAAAAAAATTAAACTTATATCAGCTTGTATATTTAGGACATTTTTATGTTGTTGGTAAATGGTATGTCATCCATGCTGGCACCAGGGAGGGTCATGGAGGCCATGGATTGTCCCCATTTCCAATGTACCCTACATCCCATTGAAAATCAATTCGTTGTATTAACTGTGTTGACTTGAGAAAGATGGCTTTTTCCTCATATTCTTCATACGAAAGCCCAGTATTCTTGACTTGTACAGAAGTATATTAAAAAAATATAGGCATATCATGTCCCAATTTAATAAAAACATTTTTGTATGTGATTAGGTATCCCAATGAGAAATTTCAAATTCATTATTGTGAATTCTCTTTTCATTTAATATGCAGAACTTACTGCACTGATCACTTTCCAGTTTAAATGAATGAAATCCAACATACCGTTCAAAAGTTATGGCCCATCAAAGTTGCGAAAATGGGGGTCAAACGGTTAAAAAACGGCGTTTTTCATCAATTGCCATTTTGAGCATTTTTGGAGGGCCATAACTTCAAAAATAATCATAGAAAACATCTAATTTTCACCAATCTGGTAGATCACATAGGGTTTTATGTGTCTATTTTTTTTGGGGACACTCTGCAATGTGGTTTTTAAAATAACGGCCCACGAGTATGGTCCCTCTGCATTTTTGGCAATTTTTCGCAAATGTCTCAAAAATGTGCAAAATCGGCACTTTTTCAACGGCCTATATCTTCTTAACCACTGCATCAATCCACTTACTTTTTTTTGCATTACAAAGAATGGTATATATATATGGCCAGGGTCTACCTCAAATGTATTATAATAACATACTTAAATTAAATAAGATAAACCCCTAAAATAAAAATATCGCCAAAACATTTTAAAATGCAAAATCGGCAATNNCTGTCTCTTATACACATCTTGGTGTAAAAATTGTATATGTTGTAACCTTTTGTCATTTATGTTATTTTTTGTTAATGTTTTACTATTTAAAGACTCACATAAATTAAATCAGTCAAATCAAGCTACATTAAAATTGGTTCAAAATTTGAAAATAAACAGGCATAATTTTCAATTTTGCTTGAAATATGTCACATCCATCACAGGAGAAAGAATCATTAGCCAGGCCAAACTGCATCATCAGAGGAGATAGAATCATCAAGTGAAAAGAATGCATGTGTTGTTCAACTCAATACTACACAGAATTGAAACATGAGTCAAAGTTGTTATCATACCTTTCAACATTTATTTGAATTGATCAATAATCAACTTTATTTTGGTGTGTACAGTGCAATAAAGAAGAGAATCACCACCACTATCATTACTGATCATCGACAATATATACTG
>NW_022728055.1:0-781 GCF_011630105.1 Anneissia japonica | reverse complement strand
GTTTCCTTGATATACGGCGTGCTTTTGATTCTGTTCCTCATGAATTGTCTAATTATTTTCGTATTTGCCACATTCTTGTTTCTTGGATTGGCAATTGGCTCTATGATAGATCTCAATGCACTTCATTTAATGGCATCATATCAAGCAAATTACCTATCAAATGTAGTGTCATTCAAGGCACTAAACTTGGATCTATTCTTTATTTTATGTTTTATCAATGATATTGCCCATTTTCCCTTTATGCCTATGAAATCGTTGTTATGTTATTCTAAGGACGTATCTTCGGACCAATTACCGGAATCTTGGTCTCACAGCAATGGTTTGTCCTTCGATCGCCCCTATGCAGGATTTAGAATAGGCCTATAGACTTTCGTAGAAATCCATCTAATTTCCCTAACTTTGTCTCCATGGCACAATTGTTGAAGAAGTTCACAGTTTCAAATACTGTACTATGGCATTTTAATCTCACATAACCTAAAAAGGAACTCACAAATTTCTTCCATCTACAAATCTACGATCCAAAAAAAAAAAAAAATTCCATTTTAAACTATCCCAAAAATTCTCTTGATTCCGTTATTATGGCTTTTATATATAAATTATACATAAACCTGCTACTGTACTGTTGTATGGTCTCCTTCCTAAATGTGAAATCGCTCAAATTAAACGTCTTGAACTTTACGTTGCTTGACTTCTCTCTGATCACGCTACATACTCATCTTATCCAACTGTCTTTTCTTATTTTTAAATTATTCCTTTCATTCAACGACAACAATACTTCCTG
>NW_022728054.1:0-1876 GCF_011630105.1 Anneissia japonica | reverse complement strand
AACATTAGAAATACGCTGAGCTTGTGTAAAAGAAACTGAACTAAAAATAACAGAACAATATTCCATCACGAAATAATATGGATCAAGATACTATGCGCTTTACTTAAAACATTAATTGCTGCATCGATACAAAATCAATAAAATATCGATTAGTAATATTATTGATTTTAATGAACTGCTTCAGCGCGATTTACCGTGCATTATCTCTCCGTTTATTTGCACACATTCCGTAAGCAGCTACAATGAGCGATTGTTGAATTATATAACAAATGTTTTTCCACACTATAAAATTTTATGTAACAAATAACTGTGATAGGCCAATATTTTTTGTGTAATATGACATTATCATGCCTATTTAAATCACACAAATTTGTGACATAAATATTGATAGTTTGGACTGAGTGTAAAAGATTTCAATTGCATTTATTAACCCTCAATTATTTTTTCTTTGTTATCTAAATAGATTCTAATACTTATATAATGATAACAAAAACAATACTGGACTGTGTATACCTAACTCTGAGGGTCTACGGCATTTGTCACAAAAATACATTGATATTAGATTATCGATTAACATAATTCAATGTCCATCATGCAGGGAGGAAATATTCATTCGTTCTGATTACATCGATAAAAACACGTGTACGAAGTGTTAATAAAACACAACTATCGATTTCTGTGAGAGTAGGTCTATTTTGAATTATGATTAAAGTCACGTTTGATGTTCAGCCAATAATTAACATTCAAAATTAGGGATTTAGGTTTGAAATAAAAAAATGTCACGTGTGTTATTTTATTCTCATCTTATCTTGAACAAGAAAACAAACTATAGTGAATAGTGAATATAGTAACAGTCGGGCACTCACTGTGATTCTTGTCGGTCAAAGGCGATTCTATGAAGAACGCAACGTTACGACACGCGCAACGGACCGTTTTTAATGGCGATTTGTTCACAGACTGCCACCGACACAATCAGCAGGGAGTGGAGTTGGATTTGTCACGCGACGATCGTACGACCCAGTGACTCGCCGGCTGGCTTAAGTGCACGCAACGCACAATTCCCAGCATAACAATTACAGTGTAATCTACAGTAGGCCTAGGCCTACCAGGGAACAGTCATATAAAACTATGTAGATTATGATGAAATCAATTTGATATATCTATCTTATGTCCTAAATTGTCCTAAAATTGTTCAGAATATTCATGTTTCTATTTGCTCTAATGCAATGTTTTGTTCAAAAGATACCGGAAATGACATTTATGACCTCTGACCTACCTTGTAGCATATCCCAATCTCTATAACCGTTATTCAGACACTTTATTTTGGCCTTGAATTGTTCACAACATGTATATTTCTATTTGCATTAATGCAACATTGTGTCCAAAAGTGAATGGAATTTACGTTTCTGACCTTTGACCCTAGTAACCTGTAGTATATCCTATCTCATTAATCGTTGGTCTTAGAGACCTATTTTTGGCCTCAAATTGTTCAATCAGAATATGCATGTTGCTATTCTTGTTACTATTATTGGGAAGATGTGGATATTTTCAGGTATCTAAAGTCAATGGTGAAAAAATCACTTCTGTTCATTAAAAACATAAGACAAATACATATAGAAACACGGCATGGCCTGATGGATATGCTGGTAATTATCAGCTACATTTGGACAATATAGTGCATTAGAGTAAACAGGTAACATGTATGTTCCAAATAATTTTAGACCAATATTTGAGATATGCATATGCTACAGGCTACCTATAGGGCCAAAGGTCAGAAATGTCATTTCCCATTTCTTTTGGACAAAACGTTGCATTAGTTCAAAAGAAAGCTTGCATGTTGTGAACAATTTGAGGTAAAAATTAGGTCTCCATGACC
>NW_022728053.1:0-1578 GCF_011630105.1 Anneissia japonica | reverse complement strand
CAATTTGGTGTTTGAATTCAAAATAGATATTTACAATGAATTTTAGTGTATGACCAAGTTCTACATTTGTGAGTGAAAGTATGTAGCAATAAACACTAACCCAGTTAGCTTATACATACTATCTTTAAATATCGTATCAGACTGATTTAACATGCATTCACATGCTTCGTCATCTTGTAAACGTTCAGAAACATTCGACTTAAGCAGAGATTAATCATGAAACGGTATTAAGAGAACGAATAAACATATTTGTAGATTAACAAACAGGTACAACTGCGCTTCAGTAGCTATTCAGCTTTTTATATAATTATTGGTGACCCTACTTTTGGTCGTGACCCATTGTTTAAATATCAGGGGGGATACAATAAAAACTAGATTAGTGTTAGACAGCAATAACGTTATGTTGTATATTTGTTTTCATTTTTCACGAACAGACCAAAAAGTTTCATGAATTATATCCTAATTAACCAGAAAAAAATTAACATTTCAAATATTCAATCTTTAGGTTTGAAAACATGCAAAAACATACCAAACCTAAATATTTGGATAGCAACATTTGCGATTTTATCTACTTCAAATTCGTTTTTCTCAAAAATTGTGTTTTGCTAGAAATTGAAAAATGTGTCTTCTTGACACCTGTAATGAAACGATGAACTAGTAAGACCATAGAAAAACGCTTTAACAGAGCCCCATGGTTTATCGTTGCAGTACAATGTTTATATCCTTTTTTTTACAGATCAGAGCACAATATGTATAGAGTCAAAAACTCAATGCCGTCCCGTTAAGAATTCTGCGAAACCTATCAAGAAAATCGCCGCAGGTTTCTACTTTGATGATAAATGGTACTCCAATGACTGCACCCTTAAGAATATCAGTGTCCAGACAGCTTTAACTTCCGAGATGTTGACCAATAAGCGTTTCTTTTTTTACGGAGATTCGACGTTGCGACAATGGTTCGAATATTTCGCCGCAACTACCAACACATCAATAACTCCGGCTACGCCTGGCGCAACAACACAAACTGGGCCTTTGTCAGCAAAATCAGATAAATATAACTTGACATTCTTTTACCGGCACCACTCATTTCCAATACGGACAAAAACAATGCTTGTTAAGAATGCTGCGTACGCTGCCAACGAGATCGACAATATAGCCGCAGATGAAAACACTATAATCTGTTTGTGTTTTTTCGCCCATTTTACACCGACAGGCTTAGATGTTTACCGGAGTCGTTTGAAAACGGCTAAAGCTTCGCTTTTAAGATTGTACAAAAGAAGTCCCAAAACTTTAGTTTTCCTCAAAACTCCAAACACTTTAGCTTATCGTGGCTATATAACTGCAGTAAATAAAGGCGACTGGGTTTCTTTACTGTTGGATAAAGAATTACGGGAGGTAATGGCCGGGCTTCCTAATCTTACGATTATTGATGTATGGGACATGACAACTAACCATAGATTGGGCGAAAATCTCCACCCTCCTCGGCCTATAATTCAACAAGAGATCCAGCTTATGCTATCACTTATTTTCGCTTGATTATCCTAAGGATGTTATCTTGTTTTCTTGTACCTTTCCTTTTTA
>NW_022728052.1:0-559 GCF_011630105.1 Anneissia japonica | reverse complement strand
ACAACTTTATTCTAAAAGGGAAATAAACAGGAAGAGAGTCAATAAAAAAAAATTAAAATGTTATTTGTAAATTAATTAAAATTTAAATTGTTATAATTTAGTTAATTGTTAAAATGTAAACTAAATAATTAAATAATAATTAATTAATAATAATAATAATTAATCAATTAAATAAGTAAATAATAATATTTAATATAAATTAATGTTAAATGTAATGTTGGTATTGTAGTAGTACATAGAGGGTAATTACCACGGATGCTGAGAAATAGTGTTGACTATCAATTACTGAAGGGTTGTTCTTATTGGCATTATTCATGTCTTACTTTCAAGCGGTTACCAAGATCATTTTTCACAGCAGGAAATTAGTAGACAAACTCCAGGAGCTGCTTTTACCACTTCATGTGGGGACAACAAACATCATTCTTCAGTTCTCGTGTTCATCATGTAGCTTCATATGACGGGTAAGATTTGATTTCACAGTGAACAAATGATGTACTCATGATCCACATCACCTTCCATTCTCACCTGGAAGGAAAAGGAAGAAATGCACACGTAAAAT
>NW_022728051.1:0-1137 GCF_011630105.1 Anneissia japonica | reverse complement strand
TGATACGATACTGGCTAACACGCTAATCATCCCCCCAATGAAAAATAATTTTCTACGCCACTGCTCGCGTACGACGACCCCCGAGTTTGAGAAGACGTTTGGACGACTTTTGTAAGTCGGGCGTATATGACCCCCTGCTTCATCGTCTGAATTCCTATTTTTTCTGCTTTTTATGGTCTTGATATTGCATCTACCTATAAACGGAGCCAAATGCAAGACCAATCTTCCTACAAAATACGTACCATTTATGAGTTTTAAACATCAGCATCTTATTTCTCCGTATTTAAAATTGCGTAAATTTAAACTTTAGTAGCTTCAATTCAGTAATAAATAAATATATAATATACAATCTAAAATTTTTTATGTCGTACGTCGTACATAATAAGGCGACCCCTGTTTTTCGATCGTAATTTGCTATTTTAAACCTCGTCTTATACGCTAGTATGTAGCTGTATTTAACGAAGACACACAGTTCGACGATCATAAGTTATAACAATACTTCAAATTAAAGTGTATTTTGCTTTTATTATGATAAGCTATTTTCTTTATCTAAATTTTAATAGTCAACGAAATATACACGTCTGATTCGGAGAACATAGCGTTAAACTCTAGAACCCGTAGGCATAGATAGCACCGTCTATAAAATTGTGAGCTAGTAACCAGCCGTGCGCGAGCATAACCAAAAGATAATCAGTACAGGCTAGTCTGACTTTAACTTTAGGCCAGCACGTAACATTGACTACCGTAATTTCACAGTACCCTCAAGGTTACGATCATTATTTTGGAGATATTTTTAATATTGAAGCATTTCAGCATAGTCCCGATCTTAGCTTTTGATAGCTAAATACGATAATTAACACCCGTGGCAGGCTAGGTTGTTGGGTCAGTTCTCTCTACTAAAATGAAAACTATCGTCGAATTTTGGTAAAAATGGAAGTTTGTGTTACAAACTTATGTTTTTTGGACCAGTAGGTTCTATTCAATCGAGCTCAGTGTGAACGCGAGTGGTGCGCTTTTATGATGCGGGCATGCATTCATTGTTCGAATTGGTAGTTTGCGGCGTTTGATTTTAGTAAAACGCATCGCATTCTTCCACAATCTTTGTTTCAGGTAATAATGTTCTTTAAAAAAAAAAAA
>NW_022728050.1:428-1178 GCF_011630105.1 Anneissia japonica | reverse complement strand
GTTTAAAATGTCTAAAAAAAAACCCCCAACATTAAAAGGGGTCCTGGGAACTTCCCCTGGAAAATGTTGATTCCTAGATGGCCGGAAATAAGCTTTCCCGACTTCTGAGGAGTTTTTAATGACCTTTAAGTTCTTCAAAATTCAAGGTTTTCTCCTCTTGAAAAAGATCAGGTAATTTTATCTCATTTTTAGGCCATTATATAGAGAAAAAAATCAAAGACAAAAGCAATAAATTATTATATTCCAACAATAGAACGCACTTTCGTACATACATTATTACGACATTGAACCAAAAACAGTTTGTATAATTTTATTTAATTGAAGGCTATTTGGGCTAAGCATAGTTTGTCTGATTTGCCAACCTATATGCCTAGGTAGGTTCAGGCGCGGATCCAGCGGGGGGCCACGGGGGCCCGTTCCCCCCACCCCTGTCAGTCACGCTGAAAAATTAAAAGAATTTTAGAAGAGTTAAAGGGAAGAAAGAAAGAGGGAAAAAAGGAAGTGTACTCATGAGTTGAGTGACGATACAGCAGAGGGCGAAAGGAGAGCTCGATTATTTTACCACTCACTAATTTTGAATTTTCTATTGATTGTCAACGAACACAACGCTATTATTCCCGAAGCATCAATCAGGATGTAAAAAGGCCAAAAGGCGGAGACCTAAAGACAGAGTTTTTTTTAGCCGGAATGTAGTACCCAGCTATAGAACAGCTATCCATGCTCAGCATGGAGTAACGCCTACGCGTTCTC
>NW_022728050.1:0-408 GCF_011630105.1 Anneissia japonica | reverse complement strand
TATATAATGATTTTGATAAACAATCATAATTCTCTGTAATATCTACTAAACATTTAACGAATAAACTTCCTTGTGTTGTGGTCATATTAGACTGTTATATTTTTAAAGAAGACCATTCAGCAAACAACATAAAACAAAATTCGGTGCATGCATAAAACGTATAATTTCCTGAAATTTGGATATAGAGCGGACTTCCTTATGATTTAGGCCTAAGGAAATATAAATGTATACAGGTCTGAACTTTGTAGGTGACAAAGTGTTCTTCCTTATGTTATGGTCATATTAGAATATAATATCACTAAAGACCATTCAACAAACAACATGAAACATAGGTCCTATATATAACTTTTAGGTTAAAATTTCCGCTTCCGAGCATGCCTATAACGTAATTTTTTAGATGTATATTTT
>NW_022728049.1:2153-14653 GCF_011630105.1 Anneissia japonica | reverse complement strand
TTAATTTGGCTATTTTGAAAACTATGTAACCCCTGATCCCAGAATGGGGTGTAAGAGGTTTCACTTGTTCTTGATGGTCAAAATTGATTGAATTCCGTTCAATTGTTTTCCATTAGTAACATTTGAACCTTTGACCTATGAACTTTGACCTGTGTGGTGAAGTGTATTTTTTCGTGTTTAGAAATTTCTAAGGATCATTCCTGATAAATTTGAGCTCAATTGGGCTACTTTGATAATTTAACCCTGATGACCCCTAAACCCAGACTTGGGTGTACAAGGTTTTGCTGGTTCTTAATGACAAAATTTGATTGAGTTTGGTCCAATCATTTGCCATTAGTAGTATTTTGAAATGTTACCAGATAGAAGAAAAGAATAACCTTTGACCCTAAATCAACACATAGAGACCCTATCTTATGCTAGTACACATGTGCCCAAGACAAGACTGTGTATGTTATTTGTGACAGAAAAATTATTTTATTCATTTTTAATATGTTTAACCCTCAGTCACCCTATGTGACGTTTGACCCCAAGCAGTGAACACCCCATTAATGAGAGGTTTCACCTGTTATACTGACCAGGTTTGGTTGAAATCGTCACAACCGTTTGGCACTAGGATCGTTTTAAATGTTTCCAGATAAAAGATAAAAATTTTGTCCAATCATTTGCCATTAGTAGCATTTTGAAATGTTACCAGATAGGACAAAAGAATAACCCTTTGACCCTAAATCGCTGAACTCATAGAGACCCTATCTTATGCTAGTACACATGTGCCCAAGGACAAGACTGTGTATGTTATTTGTCACAGAAAAAGTCTTTTACTCATTTTTAATTTGTTTTACCCTCAGTCACCCTATGTGACGTTTGACCCCAAGCAGTGAACACCCCATGTATTAGAGTTGTCACCTGTTAAACTGACCAGGTTTGGTTGAAATCAGCACAACCGTTTGGCACTAGGAGCGTTTTAAATGCTCCCAAAAAAAAAAAAAAAATTACCCCTTAACACCCAATAGACTCTCAAAGGACAAGACTGTGCTGCGTTATTTGTGAGAAGTAGTCTTTTATACGATTTTTTGTTTTTTGAACCTAATGCCCCTTATGTGACCTTTGACCCCAAGTTGTGAACAACACATAAATGGGAGGTGGCACCGGTCCTACTGACCAAGTTTAAATAAAATCGTTCAGTAGTTTGCCACTAGTAGCCATTTAAAATTTTGCCAGAAAAAAAAGAGAAACTGCTCAGAAACAGAAATAATAATAATAATAATAATAATAATAATAATAATAATAATAATATTAATATTAATAATAATAATAATAATAATAATAATAATAATAATAATAATAATAATAATAATAATATTGCAGTTTTATATAGAGCGATATCCATCTATCATAAAATGCTCAGGGCGCTTGATGTGTGGACAAGGAAATCGATCAATGGCTCTCTTCACCCTTAAGGATACCTTCGAGTCTGTGCTACCCGGTAACTCGGTACCAGCAACTCCCATCGTCCATCAAAGGGCTCTCTGTTCCAGTACACCCACTACTCGTCTCAAAGAATGTACTTTGTTCTTTATAGTGAACATGAGTCATTGTATACACTGGGTCTACAGTTTGTAGTCATTATTCTTTAAGACTTGTTCTACCACCAGAACCATAGGCGAGCGTGCCGTTCCAACCAACGCCGATTCTATGACTTTATTTTGACTTGCCTGTCGACTGTAAGACATATATCATAATAATCTAGTGGGGGTGGTGTGCTCAGCCGACTAGGACCCCACCCCCTACATTAGTCAAAATGTTTTAAAAATGAGGTAAAATATTCAAATTTTAAGTCTGAATTATTGCGATTTCCGAGCATCTAGAGGTTCCATAATCATAATTTGCTTTGCAACTCTCAGTATAGAATAAATTATAGGTACTGGAATATACCTTTGCAACACCCGCGAGGGCAGGGGTTTCTAAGGGAGGAAACAAATGAGTAAATAGGGCCTAGGTAGAAGGATGGGCAATTGGACGTGTAAGTTTGTAGGTAAGTGAGTAGGAAAGTGAGTAGAAAAGTAGATAGGTAAGTGGGTAAGTGTATGGTATGGCCATCTCCGTTCCACGAGTGCGTGTTATGAGGCCCGAAAATAAAAAAAAAATAATATTTTCCGTTAGGCCTGGGCCTTTATTTCTGTTTGCCAACTAGGCCTATCCATTGCCCCACAAATTGTAAGCGATTTAATCAATCAACTCGCCAGAAATATCGCTGCAAACAGCAAAAATTTAAAAAAAATCATAACACGCCAACTTTCTGCCTCTCTCCTGCAGTTGCTCTCTTGATGTCTCAGGTCTAGTCGGCCTGCATTGTCTTACCCCCTACTCATACAGTTAAGGCAGATATTATAGAGGGGGTTATTTAAGGTCATTTAGGTGAACTGATACCATGTATATTCACTTGACTTCACCCCTCGTGAGCAGGTTCGCTGCTTGTAGAATAGGAAATCTACGGTGGCTAAAATCTCTTGATAGTGAGTCGACACAGTGGAAATTAATAGACTATTAATAATGTAATTATATTATACGTATACCTAGACACTGTTTACGAACAGCATCGTCTTTGAAATTATAAAAAGCAGCGTTGAATCCTGTCGGTTATTTGAGTACGGTAGTGTAAAGTAAAGCATATATATACTAACTATACCTACTGATTCTGAAGCAAAACGTTTAAAAATAGCTTATTCAAAACGATCAAAATCAGATTAAAGTATAAAATAGCTTTCACGGACTTATAGATGGTTCTACAAAAATCCTTAAAATGCTACCAACCAATGAATCATGCAAAGAATACAGCAAATACGCTCACTGTCTGTTAATTGACATGGATTTTGTTTTCTCATAAAAATGTTTAAATGTAAAACAAGTTAATTGTAAAACAAGTTAACAACTATGTCCCAAGTAATCGTAATTTGTCTCCGAGCATTCCTTCAGAATCAGTACTACTACAGGAGGCATACAATTGCTGCAACACATGTCATATCTAGGCCTATATAGTACTATAGACATAATCAAATAGCCAGATTCAATACTACTGTGCTCTTTTTTATATTTTCAAAGACCATGATGTATATAAACCAGTGGCGGATCTAGGGGGGTTCAAGGGGTTCGGACGAACCCCCCTCTGAAAAGAAACGTAACAAAATATATAACTTGGGCCTTTACTTACAAAAGGCATGCTCACCTAATATGCATAGGTTGGCAGATCGGACAAACTATGTTTATCCCAAGGGTTTCTATAAAACGAAGACCGAAGACCCAAAAACGAAGACTCCTATTTTTCTCTTTTATTTTGATGATAATACACCAGCATGTCACAAAATCAAAATTAAGAAATTTTTTAGGCGTCTGTTTGTCTTCGTTTTATAGACACCCTATACGGGTGTATACAAAACGAAAACTGAAGACCCGAAAAACGAAGACTTCCAATTATTTCTCAATTATCTTATTGAAAGTAGTTCAATATCATCATAAAACAGTTGCCAAGTACCTGTACCTATTTCATTATTTCATGGGAATAAAGTGAGGAATATCAAGAAAAATTTAAGGGTCTTATAGACACCCTACGGGTGTCTACAAGACGAAGATCCCAAAACCAGAAAAACAAAGACCCACATTTTTTTTCTCAATCGTGATGAATATAATGTTTTTAAATCACTTCATGCTCTTTTTAGCACATTATTGCTTGAATCTGAGTCAATTTAATGATTTATTATTCCAGTTCCAAAGCGGCAACCAATGTACGTCCATGGCTGGTGGCAGAGCGCGTTTTGGCGCTGCTACCTTCTTCTTCCTTTTTTTTTTTTTAGGGTTTGGGGGTGGTTAGACGCTACAAAAATCTTGAATATTTAATTCATAAACTTGTTCCATATTAAAATAAACAGTACTAATGCTTTTAATTGCGTTTTAATTTGACAATCAAAAGTTCAATAAATTCATCGAAAATACTTCACTCTTAAACTCTTCCCGAAATGAAGAACTTATAAAAATCATCTCCTTTTTTCTAATAAAGCGTGAGTTATGCTAGTGGAATATTTTCTATGTATTACAAATAAAATAAAGGCAATTGCCATATCATTTTTTATGTATATGATTGTAATTCAGATAAGACATTCCTTCCCACCACCATCCCCCTCCCCAACTTCAGAAAATTATATAGAGCTGAATCAAAACGAAGGAGTTGTTCTCAAAAATCCACACACTGTTCCGTTCTACAGTACAATAGAATGCAATTCAATGGAAAAGCTTTTAAATTGGACTTTTAAAAGCTGTTGTATACATAAATACTAATATTTTGCGAATCTTGAGATTTTTCAGTGCAATCTCGGGATTTTTTAGACTGAATTTTGATTTTCTCAGTGATCACACTGATCGGTCATTTGGTAGTAACACCAGCAATAACATAGGATGGATAAGATAAGCGTCTTCGTTTTATAGACACCCTACAAAGACCGAAGACCCGAAAAACCAAGAACCACACTTGTTTTTTCTTTCAATCGTGATAAAATAATGAAATGGGTACTTGGCAACTGTTTTATGATATTTTGAAATACTTTCAATAAGATAATTGAGAAATAATTGGAAGTCTTCGTTTTTAGGGTCTTCAGTTTTCGTTTTGTATACACCTATATAAGGTGTCTACAAAACGAAGACCCTTGAAAATTTTACAAACAGACGCCCAAAAAATTTCGTAATTTTGATTTTGGACAGCCTTGCGTATTATCATCAAAATAAAAGAGAAAAAATAGGGGTCTTCGACTCCCAACCTAACTAGCATTCAATTAAATACAATTAAAAACACTGTTTTTGGCTCGATGTAATAATTTATGTACGAAAGTAATAATTTATGTACGAAAGGCCTATTTCATCGACTTATAAGAAAGACTACGTATCCAACTACTCAATATTTTTGAAATATAAGCCTAATAATGCATTGACTATACCTGATTTATACCTGATATATTGATTTTCTTGTATGGTATAGGACTAAGAATGAGATAAAATCACCTGACCTTTTTTTAAGAGGGGTAAAACCTAGAATTTTGAAAAAATTAAAGGTCATTAAAAGACACCTCAGAGGTCGGGAAAGCTCATTTCCGGCTATCTAGGAATCAAATTTTCCCGGGGGAGGTCCCCCCGACCCCCCTTTCATTCTCGGGTTTTTCGGAATAATTTCGAACCCCCTCTTTCAAATCCTGGATCCGCCCCTGTAAACTGTGTCTAGTCATAGAAATATTACAATTATAGACCATTAGTGTTCACACTTTCTTGACTACCAAAGCCCATTTAAGAGATTTTGTTCTACTCCATAACGTTCACCCACGCATAGGCTCTGCAGCTCACTCGATACACCAATGAACTCTGTCTGTTTTGCGATGGGAGGTCTGGCATTCATTCATGTATATCAGTTACGCCTAACTGTCAGAACTAAACTAGCGCCCTCTGAAATGTCTACCTTAATTGTTTGAGGAAAATAATGCACTCTGGATTTCCTGGGAATGCTCTGGTCCAGGACGATTTGGTATTTTAGGGGACTTGCTCCACCAACCATGCCAAACTCTTGACAATGTAAGATTGCCCCTCAGGGTGGAACATTATGTTTTCTCCGGGATTCCCCCATTCCAAACATTTAAAACGAGTTCACTTTCCCTAATTTTCCTTATGTTTTTTTTTTTTTTTTTTTTTTTTTTTTTTTTTTTTTTTAAATTAATTATTGCTGCATTGTTTGTGTTGGACTTCTATCAGTCTTGTTCCAGTACTGACTTTGATCATATGTTTTTTTTTGGTTTTTTTTAATGTTTGGTGTCCCCATTTTGTAACTTATCCTAAATGTTTGTGTTTATTGTTTTTCTTGCATAAAAAAAAACTCTTTTTGTATAATGACTTGTAATATTAAATAATGTGTTTGTATGTAAATATTGAATTGAAAATTAAATTCTCAATTCAGCTTTTGGCTGCTGTAGATTTTTATTTTGTAAATTGTATATGTTCAAATATTAAAAAGAGATACCGAGATATATGTGCTTCTTTTACATCTACTTCTACCTCTACTTCTTTACTCAGCATACTCCTTCAGTCGTGATATCCCGAAAAAGCACAATTCACTGGGGAAGAATTACAATGTAATTTTTTTACAGAATGTAAAAAAAAACAAAAACCGTCATTAAATTTTCTAATGTGTCGGAGTTTACTGCGCCTTCACACCCTAGACCCCTCTGAGTTGTTTTAGGCTGTTAATGTCTTCGCATACCTATACTCTAATCGGGAAAATCGGATCCCTTCATGGCCCTCTTGATATGTCTTTGCTTCAATTCGGTTTTGAGTTTTTTAATAATTAGGTATAAGTAGGCCTACAGACAATAACATAGTAATTCTAAAATAATAAACTGAAATTGATATTAAAAAACAAAAATTTCGAGGTTAAACATTGCACAAATAATTGATATTACTGGAGAAAATAAACATGTTGAATTTTTTTTTTTTTTTTTTTTTTTTTGGTGACTTTCAGTTTTATTTCTGTTATTCTATTTATGCATCTATTCATAAACATTATTTACCCAGTCATGCTGGCTGGGTTCTGTTTCCGAGCAGTTTTTTCTTTCTTTCTGGCAACGATTTAAAAGGCTACTAGTGGCAAACTACTAGGACAATTTAATTTAAACTTGGTCAGTAGGACCGGTGCCACCTCCCATTTATGTGTTGTTCACAACTGTCAGAGGTCACATAAGGGGCAGTAGGGTAAAAAAAACAAAAATCGTATAAAAGACTACTTCTCTCACAAATAAGGTAGCACAGTGTTGTCCTTTGCAAATATACATTGGCATAAAGCAGAGTCTATAGGGTGTTCAGGGATAAGGGGTCAAAGATCATTAAGGGGTAATTTTTATCTTTTTTTTGGCAACATTTCAAAACGCTACTAGTGCCAAACGGTTGTGCCGAGTTTAACCAGACTTGGTCAGTATAACCGGTGACACCTCTCATACATGGGGGTGTTCACTGCTTGGGTCAAATGTCACATAGGGGTCATTAAGGTAAAAAAAACTTTCAAAAGATGAATAAAAGAATTCTTCTCTCACAAATAACAAACACAGTTTTGTCCTGGGCACATATATATTGGCATAAGGCTATAGGGTCTTTATGGTGTTCAGCGATTTACGGTCAAAGGTCATTAAAGGGTTTTTTTTCTTTTTTTTTTTTTTTTTTTGATCTATCTAGTAACATTTTAAAATGCTACTAATGGCAAACCATTGGAACAAATTCAATAAAATTTCGTCATTAAAAACCGGCGGCTATTTTTTTTTCCGTACGAAACATTTGCATGAAACTTCACTCGGGCCATCTCGGATTGAATCGACTGAGTTCGATACGAGGAACAACAGCAGACATTTCGCAATGTCGTGACCCTCGAGTTTTTCTATTACTGCTCTTTCTATGTTTTCCTACAGTAGAACTATGAAATCTTACGGATTTATGGGATGTACGTGTGTAACTATCTGTGACCTTCCTGGATGTTATTAAATGTTAGTATAATATCTACAACAACAGCTAGTACCCCGTTTTATAAAGTGTAGATAGGTACAGTAATACTAAATTCTAGCGAGAAAGAGGATATAGGCCTAACTACAGCCGCTGAGTTAAGTCCTACATAGACCCCTCCTTAAACTAGGCCAGGTCCTAGGTTGACACCAACAGTCACGCTTCACATACAGACGTTGATTGACATTTTGAAAAAAAAAATTGATAAAAATATTGAAGCATGAAATAAAAAAGGGTGCATTAGAGAAATATTATTAAATAATTAAAATATACCATTCCGGTGTTATTGAACTTGGCCCAACTATCCTTGTAATGTAATTATTGTTAATTAATAATAATAATAATAATAATAATAATAATAATAATAATAATAATAATAATAATAATAATAATAATAATAATAATAATTTCAGCATTAATTACCTTGGCAAAGCCTTCTAATGAAGAAACTACAGATACTATTTACCAGGCCTATAATTAATAACTAGCCCATGCGAAATATCTTTTGTGTTATTTCCCCTTAACGTCGATTTTTTAATTGTTCTCTAATTCCTCCATTGTCTAAGTTCCCCTTAATGTACAGGTTGGTTTTAGCAATATAATAATAATGATGATGATGATGATGATGATGATGATGATGATGATGATGATGATGATGATGATGATGATGATGATGATGATGATGATGATGATGATAAAAATAATAATAATTCAATTCAATATAAAGTTTATTTCCACATCATCAACACAAAATACATAGACGGAGAAATACATAAGCAAAAACAATAATTGATAAAAATGTAGGCCCATCAGAGGTAATAAATAATCATTTCGGCATTACACATAATTAACGTGGGCCTTGTAATCAAGAACCTGCAGATTAACTATGCCTAATATTAATAACTAGGCTTAGGCCTCATTTATACATTCATTTGGTGCTTGCCATTTTGGCAGGTCTTATGGCATCCAGTATATTAGAGCTGCCTCCTATTCTCAGCTCTTTTCTTAATTTGAAAATAACTGTCACCCTGTTTTATTTGATGGAGAAACGTGATTTTCCTTACTCTCTGTGCTTTCTCCAGAAAGCGTATATTTTTAGTAGTTAGTAGGCTTTGGTAATTATGCAAAACCCAGACCTAACTATAAAAATAAAAATTGTCACAGTATGTAACTCAAGTTAAATTAACATTTCTTTACTCGTGCAGCTCAATCAAATATTATATGTCATTTTGAACGACCCATTAGTATTAGCTGGTTACATCAATGTATTTTTAAAAATTAGACAGCGACTTAAATCTCTTAAAAATGACAGGGTTCATGTTCTATTGAACATAGTATCTCCAGTTATAAATTAACTTTTTGTGTTAACTTTTAAAGTGTACATTACTATGATAATGAAAGGTTTTATCGTCTACTATTATGCCCATTGCATATTCAGTTAAGCTATCAAAATAAACATTAAGTATATACTTTAAACACAAGAATGTTTAAAATAATGCTTGACTTGATATTATTAATAACGTCCACAGATGAATGAATTACGTTTTACGTATATACCTTTAGACGTATCTTGTGTACACTTAGGCATTACATGAGAGTAACCATATGGCAATGATTGTTGGCGCCACTGGAATCAGCTATAATCTTCTTGACTTCTTCTGGTGTCCAAGTATCCAATGACTGCTAACTGCAGACACTGGTCAAACACAAATGGTCATCTTTCCCTGCTGAGGCGGCATATATTCTGTCTCTTATACACATCTAGATGTGTATAAGAGACAGGTATGTATCAAAGCAAACAAGTAGGTGGCTGCATCGGCTTCAGTAAAATAGTAATAAAACTATTATTACTATTATTATTAAAAGTTACGGCTATCCATACTTTGCCTTATGCGTTTTATTAACTAATTACAATTGCTTTGCGCATGCTCGCTTTCGTGTTGTACGTCATTATAATCGACTTCGTATCATACTATGATTATTCCTGGGAACAGTTAAATTACACAACCTAAGTTGTATAGAAACAATAAATGGGGACTAGGCCTGGCCCACATCGCGACGATTGTTTAATTTTTGCAAACATGCTCGATGGCTAACGGTCTATATTCTATTTTAAAATACCAATCAAACAGCAAATCTAGAGTAGGCCTATCAATATTTTAACTATCAACAGTTAGACATGGATTCAGGCCTAGATACTGTACAAGGACGGTGAACGTAATGTGTACGCCTGTCAGTCACGATCAGGTATAGCCTAGCCCTATATTGCCTAGTACAGTACTGTTAAGGCTCCGGGCCTTACACAGGCGACCTAGCGTGGACTTTTGTTTGTTGGGAATGCTTTTTCCGTTTTGCCTAGAGTTGCGCACCTCTTTGGTTATCGTAATACCATCGGAAGATATAACTCGCTAGGACTGTTAATCATGCATCCAAAATATTATTAAAAAAATATAATTATATTAGGCCCTTATGCCTGTGTTTACTGTTAATCATACTTGTGACGTACATTACAGCCTAAGTGGGATGGTGTTTTTATGCAGGGAGGTGGTAGTTTATGTTGCTGTAGTATTGTACTCCTCTCCTGTAGGCTGTTTTATTGTTATTTATTGAATTTATGATGTACCAATTAACAGGAAAAAAAATCAATGCTTGCGGTACACCATGTATGTACTCTAGTTTTAAAATAAAATAAGGTGCAGCCTTCGGTGTTTATAAAATATACTGTGGCCCTTCGTCCTAATTTTATGCCCATCCCTGCAATACACTTCTTTTAGAACACCAAACAAAAATGAAATGCAAGGAAAAGAGTTACAATTTAATACATGTATTACTGTAACAATATAAAATGAAAGTTATGCTACAATACTCATTGAATGTTGCCTGTTTGGTTCTTAAAATATAATGACCTGTACATTTTATCTAATTACCATTACTGTACATTGTATCTAATTGCAATAGCAATCCAATTATAAATTATATTTCCTAAACCAGTTATATTTATGAATAATTCTGTCTCTTTATTAATACCAATTTCAGTGATGCAGCACTGGTTTCACAAGTTAATTAATTAAACAAAAAAATGAAAGAAAAATAAATCGGAATGAAAAGACCTAATTTAATTTGGATTAATTTCACTGTTTCCTGGTTTGACAAATGCGTACGCCCTCTTGTTTTTCAAGTTGGCGACCAGTTAACCTTCTAAAAAAAAATGGCACTAAAGTTGTTCTTGTTCAGTATTAAATTCTGAGTCAGAAAAACCTTGTTGCCATACATTAAAATGAATTGTGAACTAGAGCTGTACTACATGTAAGACATTGCACAAATAATGGATATTGATGTTTTAAAAATTAAATGAGTTAAAACCTGCCAACAATATTGTGTTGAAACATTATTTACGGTAGACCTATATAAATTTTTGTTTCTTATTTTTGCTGTAAGGTGGTTTGTGTCTATGACTTTGATAATATGTTTACATGTCGACTGATTATTTAACTGATTAAATTACCATTAACAATGGACTAGTAAAGCGCAAAAACAATCACTGACACGGTTACTTTCATGTCTAATAATGCATACAGTTACAGCAAATTGTATACACACCTACGTATTTAATGGATGTATTTGTGAGTGTTATCATTGATATCAAAATACAAGTATTATTAGCTATAACACGTGCACTCAATATTATTGGAAAGCTTAAATGAGCACATCATGAACATATGGTCCTATTTACATTACATTAGACAATATAACTAAATACAGCCATGTGTGCCCGGCTTACGACAAATCAAAATTTAAAAAATCACATCAGACTACATCAACTTTAATTACCTGCAACATGAATACCACAATACAACACAACCAGTATATGAGCTAGAAATTGAATTTTAGGATTGTAACTTAAAATGAACTGAGTACTTAAGCACGACCATAATGCTCTTTAAACAGGATCCCAACATTGAATCTATTTTTTGCCATATATTACTATTCTATTTAAAATTGATTTTGATTTCATCCAAATTACTTTACCCAACTACTAATATGGAAAACCGAAATTAGCACATAAGTAATATTTGGTCACTTCGGACACGGAAAAATGAAGCTATTGTGTGTAACAACTAAACAATTGTAAGACTACAATGCAACTAAGCAATAGTAGGACTGCATTTATCTATAGCATTTTAAGAACCATATCAACGTATAATCGCAATCTCAGTTAGCATACACTATTTCTTGAACTGATTAGATTACTCACTATGTATTTGTATATGATGAGTGTGGACTACTTTTGACAGCTGTCCATACGAAAAAAGTTTGCAGTAATAAATACAGATGGAAATGTCTAACTTTGTTAATATGTAAGTATATACAAGGTCCCCCTCCCAGTAAAGACCCCTCCAATAAAAAACCACTTCCAGTTAAAGACCACTTTTCTGTGGCCCCGTCTATATTCTTATATTTTAACATGAGTGGTTCCCTCCTGTTAATAAAGACTCTCTCTTCTTAGAGATCAACAACCATGGTTTTGGCGGAGTCAAATGAAATTTTCCATCCGATTGAAAACACTATAAAATAAATAGTAATGTTAATGCTATTTTTCTATAATAAGCAATTAGTAGAGCTCCGCATAGTACACTATAGAAAAATTATTATACGAAGGTTAGATTTAATGCTTGAAAGAAAAATTACTAAGGGCCTAAAACTAATTTAATTTAAATAAGTAATTTAACAAATATTTTTTATTGATAATTTATTTAGTCTATTATTATAAATATTTACCTAATTTATAAATTATTATTAGAATATTATTTATTTTAATCATTTCTTCATTAACGATTACATAACTAATTAATAAATAATTTAATATTATAATACAATAATTAATTTAATAAATAAATTTACTGATGTTATTAAATAAAATAACT
>NW_022728049.1:0-2092 GCF_011630105.1 Anneissia japonica | reverse complement strand
TCGTACCTTTTAACATATTAGTATAATGTATAAGTAAACTGGTAAAACCGTACCTTACATAGAGTTAAATATTTCAATTAACTATTCAACTTCTATCAATTAACTATAGGTATAACTATACATAGTTATATAGTTTGATTATATTTAATATAATTTTAAAAAATATTCACGAGCTAAAAACATTATCTTGCAGATGAACGTTAAAAGAATTAAACAAGCAATTGATAAAATCAAAACTTTATCTGAATAGAACAAGAAATACAACGTCCGTAAGGATTTTACGCCTTTCCACAAATAATTAAGAGATTTCAAACGAGTATACTTTTTACTGGTAAACTGACAATAATTTTACACAAACATTGCAGGGAATATAACGTCGAATTACGATCTGAAGAACAAGAACTCACATACTCCTAAAATTATTTCAATTTAAACGAGAGAGACTTACACATGATTCACCTCCGTGATTCAAGTCAATTATTACTGGAAAATGGGTCCGCATTTTAGAAATGGCTGCAATTTAGATAACAATCAACATACTCTTGGTATATTCCTAGACATTTCAAAGGCGTTCGATACCATAAATCATGATATTTTGCTGGTCAAATTATTCCATTATGGTGTTTGTGGTGTTGCCTTTGATCTGTTTAGAAGTTGCCTTACTAACCGGACCCAATAAGTTCATTATTGCAATAATATTTCATCAATATCTACTGTCGAATGTGGAGTTCCACAGGGATCTATTTTGGGTTCTTTACTTTTCATCCTCTTTATTAATGATATTTTTCACACGTCCAATGTATTTTCATTTTTTTCATATATGCTGATGATACTAATATAATTGTTTCTCACCCCAATTTTGATAATCTTATTTTACTTTTCAATAATGATCTTTGTAAATTATCCACTTGGTTCAAAGCAAATCTTTCCTTAAATATTGCAAAAACTAATTATATCATATTCAGAAATAGGCTTAGTAATCGTAATTATTCTGACATTAACATAAAAATTGATAATGTTACGATATCTAAGGTGCTTCGTACTAAGTTCCTATGTGTTATTTTTGATGACTGCCTTACTTGGGATTATCATACAACACATGTACATAATATTATGGCGAAATATTTTTTACTGGTATTTTATTTAAGGTCAAAGAATTGATTCCCAGTGACGCATTATTTTCATTATATAATACCTTAGTTCTTCCTCACTTATTTTATTGTAATATTATATGGGCTGATGGCAACAATTGTAACCTTCGTTCTATACATCTAAAACAGAAGCATATCATTCGGTTATGTTCTAATGCTCAACGACAAAGTCATACTGCCCCTTTGTTAAATTCAATACTCTTATGATATAAATAACTTGTTAAAATCATTATTTATGTATAATTTTGTTAATAATAGCTTTCCTGTAAATTTTCACAGTTAGCCTATTTCATCAAAATCTAATCTTTTCATAGTTATGTAACCAGGTCAGCTTGCATGTATCGCCCTCAAATTTTCCATAGTGATCTTGCAAGACACACAACACAGGGACCCATATTGTGGAATAGTATTAATCAACAATATAAGTCACCAACAGTACATTCTTTAAAGCATTGTTATAAAAGATATGCATATACATATATATATATATCATTTGTGTTTCACGTGTGTTCCGACAGAATAATAGAAAAAATGAAACAACTTCAGTAGTAGACTTTAAAAACACTAATTTATTACAAACTCGGATATTCTGCCACTCCTGTGGCCTTCATCAGCGAGAATAATGGAAAATATCATGATCATTATAATATAGGCTGTCTTATCAAAAATAAATAAAGGTGACAGAGAGCAAATGAGAAATACTTATAAAACTGTAAAATGATTGGTCTATTTATCTATGCATACTAAGTATCTATAATAATAAAGAACCAAGGGTGTTAATTGCAGACTTGTTAAATATACTATCTATTGTATTGGCCAGCACTATAAAGATAAGATGGTTATTTCAGAGAAATGGATCATATAGAGATTGTTACTGAGCCTCCTGAATGAAGGCCTGGTAATATAACATGGGCTAGGCCTGTGAATATACCAAGAATAAT
>NW_022728048.1:0-651 GCF_011630105.1 Anneissia japonica | reverse complement strand
GTACTGTTGGTGCTATTTTGTCTACGGACATACCACGTTGAAAACACCGGTTTGCGTCCGATCATCGAAGGTAACGAACGTCGGGCCTGGTTATAGATAATATTACTACTACTATACTACTTACCTATAGGCTATTACTACTAGCAAGGCCCCTAGCTAGGTAGGCCAATAGGCCCCTAGGCCTAGTTTGTGTCATACTTTTGCAGTTGTAAAATTATAGATGGACCAGCAGGGCCTAGCATATGGTTTCCAGATTCACAGTAGTCTTTCCTTGTACATCCATTATAATTTTTTTTTTAAAGTTGACTAATTAAGGCCTATAAAATAAAACATGGTCTGTAAATATCAAGAATGCTTGAGCTTCTTCACCTAGTACCCCACAACAAGGGGCTATTCCCCTCAGTCTTACTTAAGTCTAGGCAGCCCACCCATGGTGCTCTGTATGCTCACGTGCCCTTTTCAGTAAATTAAGAACCGTCTTTCAAAATCCAGGCTAGAGGCTTGTTAACTTTCCTGAATAGTGTGTCATATTCAACATATTTTTCTACGTATATCAAATAATAAGATCTCTGTATTAGGACACAGAAAAAAAAAATTTAGATTATCATTCCTACCCGCCTCAAAAATTTAGAAAATATTGATGTGGATTTA
>NW_022728047.1:0-811 GCF_011630105.1 Anneissia japonica | reverse complement strand
TTGAAATCATGTTTATTTATACTAACAGTTAGTAGCTTCATTGCAATAGTAAATTTACTTGTTATGGGCAAACCACACATAATACAAACATGATTTAAAAATTTTAAATTTGTATGTGTTATAAGGTGACCCTGTGCTTTTTTAATCGTATTTGTTATTTTAAGCCTTGTCCATATACATTGGGAGATTATTCCACAATTTGTCGCATAAAAATTAAAAGCAATAAAATCCCAATTCTCTTATTTTGACATGTAATGTAAGCAGATGAAAACAAATTAGAATTTACTAAATTTTAAGTATGTGTCAAGTTTTGGCTAATACATAAAAGATAACTGTGTTTTCGAAAGTTGTCTTATAAAACAATGCACAAAAAAAATATAATTTGTTGAATAATATTATACCAAAAGTTGCATTTCTTATTTGCTCAGTAATGGCACATTGCCCAGGTAGAGGCGAGGAGGTCATACTAGGAGATGAAGCCCACATCTTTGTCTGGGAACAAGGCGGCATGTCACAGGTATAGTATCCATAGTTACCCTGGTTACCACAAACCATTCTTCCATTTACTAAACTCTTATTCCACCTAACAGTAAGTAATAAGAAGCAAGTACAGTGTAAGTAGTAATTTTTACTAATATACTATTTTTTACAGTATATATATTTAATATTTAAATTATTCAACCCAGGAAAATACATTTTATGTGCTTAAGTATATATCACTCAGTGTTTATTGAACCTTGTTCATCTTTAAAGCCAGGCTCCAGAGAAAAAGACTTTTTTATATGTTGTACAAAATAATTTTCTAAACCTC
>NW_022728046.1:0-841 GCF_011630105.1 Anneissia japonica | reverse complement strand
TAACATTCAACCTTGACCTGAAGCTTATGCTCACCTAATATGATTTAGAAATGACGAATGGTTAATATTATATGGGGTCATCAACGTTTTGAAGAAAGAGAAATGAGGGGGTCAGAAAAAACAATTTTTTTGACCATGATGACGTCATCAAAATGAAAAAAAGGAGTCAAATATATGAAAGAACATTGTCTCAGCTGTAACATAGTCAAGGTTGGAAATCGATCGACCAAGGATAAGCAGGATACGCTCAAATGCGTATTTTCAAAAATGACGTCATAGCTATAATTCACTTTCTTTGAATTCAGATGCCAATATGATGACGTCACAATGTCCGATCAGCCATTATGATCTATAAAATCATATTTACAACTTATGTGCTTTCAGAATATGTAAAAAAAATTGAGGGTCACCTTTCAACCTAAGGAGCTATAACTGATTAAAAAAAGGTTTGATTTTAGCATAATATCACTGTATAGCGGCACAAATACGCGCAAAGATACCTATGTTTGATGCGCACGTACGGCATTGCTATTGGCCAAAAGATGACCGAAAAGAATGCAAATTTGTAAAAACAATTTCAGGAACCCTAAATATGTAAATAAAAACCCTAATTTCTAACTTACATACGTACTGCGCAAGTAAAAGTGCGCGCGTGTAGTGGAAAATTATGAGAAATTTTGAAATGCTCAAAATTACCTGAAACGTGCTCTAATTTAGTCAAAAAGTGATTTTGAGCATTTTGAAATTTTGACGCGCGCGTGCGCGCGCGTTATTAAGCCTATGCGTAAAATTAGGGTACAGTACATTCAACATTAACCGAAAGTTAATGCTCACTTAATAC
>NW_022728045.1:0-505 GCF_011630105.1 Anneissia japonica | reverse complement strand
CATCATCACAACATAATAATAATAATAATAATAATAATAATAATAATAATAATAACAATAACAATAACAATATTACAAACACATTCTTTCACCATCTATACACATTGAGGCCCGTCTTTTAGGTTAAAATGATCTATCTTAAACTTGTCTTTCTTGAGTTTGGGACTATTATGTGTTTAAATAACTTAAAAGGATAAAACTAAAAAATGCCCTAAAAAATGCGCGCCAAGCGCGCAAAATATTTTTGTGATTTTAATTCTAATTTCGTCGGAATTGATGAAAACTACCGTATCTAAAATGTGCAATTTATAGAGGAAATTGTCTTACCGTAACAAGAAATGCGCGCAAAGAATTTGAGAATTTTAGGCACTTTCTGAGTATGCATTTGTCAAGGAGTGAAGAAAGATTTCCAAAGATGGATATTTTCCCCTTGTCCCCGGTGTTTTTAATTCTAATTTCGTTGGAATTGATCAAAACTCCTAAAATGTGCAATTTTTAGAGGAAA
>NW_022728044.1:0-1049 GCF_011630105.1 Anneissia japonica | reverse complement strand
TCCATGATGAAACAGGGACCTATCCAGGGGGGGGGGGGGAGCCGTGGGAGCCGCGGCTCCCCCACTTTGTACACACTGTTAAAATTTTAAAGCTTATTCTTGAGCCAATACAAATTCTCTCCCGTTATACATAGGCCTAATAGAACACATAGGCCTAAGCGTGATTTATTTCAGGCCAGGTCTTTTAAGATAGAAATGCGATACTGTGGTTCAATTTCGTTTTTATCCCTTTTTTCTTTAAATGTTTGTTTAATAATAATACTACTAATAGTAATAATAATAATAACAATGATGATGATGACGATAGTAATAATTGATATTAATATTAATAACAATAAAAAGTGAAGAAAATTATTGTGCTAAATGCGAAAAAAAGTTGTGATTTGTTGATCATGATATAGTATATGTAGTTAAAGCTTAGTAAGCTATAATTAGGCCTAAGTTGTCCTGGATATTAAGTAGATCCCTGAAAAAAGATCATGAGAAATTTGTTGGCGTTTCATTTTGACTATAATGGTAATGTGATGAGGATGAATTTTACTATATAAAAGTGTCATTTCCGGCCATCTCGAGAGGTACTATTTCCTGAGGTGGTTGTGAAATCACGTTTTTGAAGTAGGCTTATGTAAAGTACCTACCGGTACTCAAAGACAATGTTTTTAAACTTTGTTTTCTATGGGATACACATATACATTAATGAGATCTCTATGGTTGTCAAAAATCGCTGATAAAAGATTATGAGAATTTTTTTTGGCGCTTCATTTTTACTAATGGTGATGTGATGATGATGAATTTTACTAAAAGTGCCATTTCTGGCCATCTAGAGGTACTATTTCCTCAAATTTTCTCACCTCAGCTCCAACCATTGTGGGGCTGAGATGGGTGTCGACTCACAAAATGCCCTCCCCCTCCACCTTTCAAAACCGATCTGTGCCCTTCCCTGGGTATGACATTAAACTACATCGAGTCGGCTCCTGATGTATGTCTATAGTGACTGTTGTTTGTTTTTAGGATGTGATCTGCTTTTCATGTACATTTTTCGTGATTAT
>NW_022728043.1:0-564 GCF_011630105.1 Anneissia japonica | reverse complement strand
AGGAGTAGGCGTGGAGGTACACATATTCGCCGAAAAATTGGTGTTGTTGTCTCTGACCGAAGGCCAAGGCGTCGGCAGTTGCACCCTGGAATACTACATGCAAACCTCAGAACAGTACGGAAGCTGAAACATGTAAGTAAAGCCAGAGAAAAATACTTACCAAAAATCTTACTGTGCAATGCAAGATCATTGTGTAACAAAATGGATGAATTTCATACTCTCATCCAGCAGTTTGACATTGACATAGCTGCTATTTCCGAGACCTGGTTTGCACCCTCTAAGCCAGAGGAATTTTTTCAACTTGATAACTATGATATGATCACAAAAAGCAGAACTAATAGAAAAGGAGGTGGTGTATGTTTCTACACCAGGAGTGACCTCAAAGCTCAAAAATTGGACATCGTTCCCGATAATTTGGAAGTTGCTTGGATAAAAATACGCCCACAACGATTACCAAGAAATATTTCACTACTCTTCTTCGCAATTATTTATTCACCAACAAATAACCCTAACAAAGATGCTTTGATTGAACACCTTATTGATAGTATTGACTCTATCACCACA
>NW_022728042.1:0-704 GCF_011630105.1 Anneissia japonica | reverse complement strand
CATTTTGTTTTGTTAGGCCTTTACAGGTTAAAATTAAGCACTTAGTTAAAACACTGTGTATTATTGATCTATAACATGAGATAGGAATGGTGTTGTCAAAATTAAGTTTCTTAAAGTTTTCCTGAAAATGAATTTGCTTTTCTTTTTAGACTAAGTTTGGAAATTTCCTTCTGATTTGAACAAGTGATGGTTTATTAATGTCACTCAGATTGTTATTATAAACATAAAGAGTATGTAATTTATTATGTACTGGACAATTCTTGATCATGTTATTTACAATTTTACCCACAAGTTTACAGTCCTTCATATCAAGTACTTTAAGGTTTGGAGCAATTGACAATAGATCAGATAATGTATGTCCATCAATATCATTTAGATCATTCTCATTAAGATTAAAGGATGATTTGTTATAGTGTTATTTCATTTCATTATAACATAACATCAATCAATGCTTAAATATATATATATACATTTAATACATTAAGAATAGGATATAGGATTCTAAGATGGATCTAAAAAGACAACTGACAATTAATTTTACTTAAAAATACAACATTGCTTAAATATAAATATACATTTAATACATTAAGAATAGGATATAGGATAGATCTAAAAAGACACTGTAAATTAATTTTAAGTAAAAAATATAGTGTTTTATATATATACAGTTATATTATAATATAAATATACAGTTATACAAATTA
>NW_022728041.1:0-784 GCF_011630105.1 Anneissia japonica | reverse complement strand
AAAAATATATATTACAATGATGGCTAGACAGGGCCTAGGCTCTTTATATACTGTTATTACAACGTCTCACTCGTAGGCCTATAATTGGTATTCTGTGTTGTACTATACTGTAACAAACAATTAGCAATTACGATTGTATACTGATTGTATGTACACATTTTCACAGTAGCTTCCCTCTACCCAACGTATCCGCGATTGCTGTACTCGTAATATTTAATCGGAAATCCGTGATGTATGATGGGATTTAACAGGATTTATAGTGGTCCGCTAAAATAAAAAAAAATATATCAGTGTCTTTTGTTTATTTTTACCTCGTATTGTAATGGCAAATATACAGTATTATTCTATGTGGTCAAAAAAGTATTATATCAGTGTCTTTTTTGTATTGTAATGACAACTATATTATTCTATGTGGTATTGTTAAGGGGCCAGTAATGGTATTATGAACATTTTAATAAGCACAAAAATAGGGCTTTAGCGGTAAATTCTATTATGCGCTGTCTACTAAAAATTAATGTGCGAATTATACAAAACCAAATAATGAAGGCGTTAGATGTAAAAAAATACTTTTTTGACCAATCAGGGGAACTTATACATTTTAACAATAGTGACGATATCCTTAAATACTTAATTGTTTTGTATTTTTTTCTCTACAGAAACATTCTACAGTGCTCATGACGTCGGGATTAAGATGCAAAATATGCCTATGAAGCAATTTATATTTTTTTAATAATGAATAAATGTTTGAGCAATAATTATGCTTTATTTTTTCAGCAATTTTTGT
>NW_022728040.1:0-554 GCF_011630105.1 Anneissia japonica | reverse complement strand
TAATATTAATAACAATATGCGCTAAGTCGGACTTTAAGGGGAATATCTTTTGTGTCATTTTCCCCTTAACATCGTTTTTTTAATTGTTCTCTAATTTCTCCATTGTCTAAGTTCCCCTTAAAATAGGTTATATTAACAAAAGTAACTCTCTCTTTGTGGCCATGTGAGGCATGTCGGGGCGAAATGGTTAAGTTGTCGCACAGACCAGTATCGAGTAAATAAGCTATAAAATATGGGAGCTCAAAAAAATGCCTAAAAATCCAAATTTGTTTTTCACTATTGATCAATAGTTTAATGTCTTATTAATCATGTACCAATGTATTAGTTCTGGAAGTGGTCAACAAATTGTTTATTTAATGTTATTTTGGTAGTTCATTCTATTAAACAATGTATGCACAAATAACTTTGAAAGGCAATTACTTAAAATCATGTTTATCTTGATTCTGAGAGAACTATACTTTCATTTTCCAATAACTTAGGCTTGAAATATCCAATTTAAATGAATGACCCCTCATTTTAAAGATCACATACTCAGGTATCTGAAAATACCAATA
>NW_022728039.1:0-592 GCF_011630105.1 Anneissia japonica | reverse complement strand
TAAGTAAAAATAAGTAGTAACTGCATACCCAATTAAAGACCACTTCTGGGAGCTGGGTGTTGGTTTAAAGACCGGTGTTGAAAGTGGTATTAAATGTTTCTATTTTGAGGGAATTATGAAATGATATACGGTACGGTAGTAAATGTAGGCTCGTTTTACTCCAAGTGTTTTGCAATGGATGTTCAATTACTGGATGATGTTATCGATTCCTAACAATCAATCATGACAATCAATCAATTAATCAAAAGCTTTATTTATTCACGAAAAATATTCATTAAAAATATACATTTAAAGCTCATTCACCAAAAAGAAATGACGGTGTTCTTCGACGAGGTAGTGACATAAAAAACTGTACAAAATAAATAGACATTAAAAATAGATTATAACGATATACCGGTACAATTACAAGGGCTTTTAATTAAAACTTTAATAAAAATTTTATTATTAAAATTTGATAAATTAAATTATTAGGGCCTATTATTATTATTATTATTATTATTATTATTATTATTATTATTATTAGGGCCTATTATTATTATTATTTCTTGTTTAACCTAGGTTAACAACTTGAAAACCAACTGTTATCCTTATG
>NW_022728038.1:0-687 GCF_011630105.1 Anneissia japonica | reverse complement strand
CTGTGTAAAACTATAGGAAACAGTAATATTAATGCTATTACAATATTTATAATTTTTAAAGACAACATATCTTTCGACATTTGACACATTGTCTAAGCAAATATATTAAAAACACATCAAAATACAAATGGAAATCAAACAATCAAAGAGAAAAATATTTTTAAAGTTACTTCATCTAATGTTTCAATTTTAATTGAAACATTGTTTGAAATATTGTTGATATTTTTAAATTGCAGGTTCTAACGTCACACAGATGTTCAGAAGATGGCTTGATAACAGCAATTAACCTGCTGCAGAGGCTCTCTGCTGGACATTCAGCAACTCGCCAGGTTGTACTACTGCTGTTACTAGAGGGTGCCAAACACCTTGGCAATATTCTTTGTGGGTAAGTGGTAAAGAAAATGATTAAATTTTATGTAGAAATTTGAAATAATGCTGTAGTATTAACATATGAATAATGTTGCCGTTAAAATACAAGAAAAATAAATAATTGATAAATAGCTAAAACTGAATTGTGTTAATGGATTATATGATGAAAACAAAACATATCTGATCATGAATGTGGTGTCACTCACCCGATATCTGAAACATCCAGACACATATAAATGTTAGGATTTTATCACAGAAATCAAGTGATCATATTATTCTTTTATGTTTGATGAGAGTCATTTATGGAAACTTTCACTT
>NW_022728037.1:0-993 GCF_011630105.1 Anneissia japonica | reverse complement strand
AAGAGTTGCTGTATAATAGGCCTATATATTTATATTTATAGATATATGATATATAAACTATCGTAAATCTGATGAGTACTTTGTGATTTGGATTGCTATTGCTTTATCATTAATTTCTTTTTACTATATAGTATCAGTACTGAAAGATTTTTTATACAGTGAAGTAAATTGATGTTCTTAGAATGCTCCATTATGCCAGACTTGATTATTATAATATCTATATTATGAATAAATAAACATATATGAAAGTAACTGTCTTTCTGTACATTATTTGCTTAAGTTTTCATCTCATCTTTTTACTAAACAATACAGTATAGTATTTGTATACATTCTGATGATTGTGTTTGTAGTGGTGGTGATGATGATGATGATAGTGATGATGAAGATAGTGATGATGAAGATAATGAGGCGTAGAAGGAGGACGACGACAATGATGTTTGCCTGATGATGTTGACAACATTGATGAATACGCAGAAATTCAGACAAAACTATCACCTGGTTTGATATTACACGAATAGGCCCACAGGACGGTATCCCAATTGTATTCAAGTATTACAATTTAAGCATGCATATTATACAGCATGATTAAAAGGAAAATAGGAAAGGTGCTAGTAAGGATAGGGAAAGGTATTGGTCCGCCTGTGCAGTCACTGGACTCATTCTACCACACACTAGAGGATAACAGCCATCCGCTCCCACGCTTATATGATTTACTCCGGTGGCATAGGCTGAAATGGTAGAATGAGGACAGAGGGTGCGCATACGGACTCATTCTGCCCAGCTGGGATAAGGGAGTTTAATTTAAGATATTCAAGATTATATAACAATGAAATTTCCAAAAATAATTGGACAATAAAATTAATCTTTATCTGTATAGGAAAACTCTGGGAAAATTGTCGATTACCCGAGAGAATTTGTATATAAACTAATATATCGTCGTAATTACATCTGTTAATTATGTATGTTCAACTAATCTTATATAACTATAAACAA
>NW_022728036.1:0-1045 GCF_011630105.1 Anneissia japonica | reverse complement strand
TATTTGTTTCTTTTTTTTTTTGTTTTTTTTTTGACAATTATAGAAAAGTTCTTCCGATAAGTTCAGAGCTTTGATGTGAAGATCATCGTTCTTGGCCCAAAAAGCACATGTATGACGGGTAGTAGTAGTAGGAGCCCCCCCCCTAGGGGCCCCCCCCCCCCAATAAGAGTACACAAGCTTTACGCAATTGGGTCCTGTTTAATATAATACGGTATGCGGTAATTTAACTTTACTGGACGATATATAGAAAACTACACGGTTTCTGATATGTGTGTACTGTAAACCATTCCAACGATACCAATCGCGACAACTTTTGGTGAGTTTGATTTTTTTTACTTTCTGTGTCACGTGTCATTTGCCTATATCTCTATCAATATGTATTTTTACAAGTGTAATGGAATTAAATAATTAGTATATAATTTCCTTTCTATTGACACCAAACATGACCATGTTTTTCTCGTTTTATGCGGTGCGTCAGCCATTTGAAATTCAAAATGGCGGCTGATGATGTGATAAATACAATGGTATTAAACTTGTTTGAATTCAGCACAAGCTAGCCAATAAAATCCTTTTTGGCACAAAAAATCTAGCTGGAGCCAAATTTCTGACATAGCAAACCATACTATTGCGAATACATAAACAACATAAATCTAATACTGTATACAATTAGAAAAATTTAATATAAGTGCACACAGAAGCTCTCCGTTATTATTAAAAGTATATTTACATGGATCTCTTGAGGTCTCAGCTGATTAAATAACATGTATATTAGGCCTATACTATTTCATTGGACTCAATACCAAAATTAAATTTTTGTAAAGCTCATTATCAATACATTTCTTTGTCTCCAGACACCATATGTTTCACTCAATCTGTCTCTAAATAAAGGTCCTTCCAGTGAACACGTAAGGGCCCATAAACCTATTATTGTACATATACACATACCACACAACTTTCTCAGAATTTTATGTCAAGTGTAAAATTTAGTATTTCTAAAGTCAACATTTTACGTATCTGAGTTTTCATTACCATTACGCAGTACTAA
>NW_022728035.1:0-1104 GCF_011630105.1 Anneissia japonica | reverse complement strand
GCTGCGCGAAGTCCTTTGGAAGGGCCTCACAAACCAACCCCTCAAATTAGCAGGCAGACACCACTCTGAAAACTCTAAATCCTTTCCCGGACTGGTAAAGGAACTAAGGGTTCTTGAACAGGAATTTCCCGCTAATGCGAGCTGCGCAGCCAGTTCCCCTTTCCCAGCCCCACAAACCCCAACGCATAATATAGGCTCCCAACCACAGATTAGAGGATGTTTGGCAGTTAGCCCTGCGGTGGTGGAGCTAGGTCAGTCTAATCATATCCCCATTCGGGTCTCCAACCTTTCTAGTAAGACAGTAATTATAAGTCCCCAAACTTTAATTTGTAATTAGAAATAGTAACTATCGCAAACAGCCCCGAACATGTTGCCTTCCCTAATTCCCAAGTCCAATCCAATGCCAACCATGGTTCAGTAATCGACACCCTAGACCTTAGAGATGTTGATAGGGTACGAGAAGTAAAGCAATTCCTACAAAAGTGGGAATCGGTTTTCTCTCGCAATGATACAGACATAGGTTGTGCCACCGCTGTTAAACACAAAATCCCACTTACTGACCCAACCCCCTTTCGCCCCATCCCAGTTGCAGGAAGTTAGGGACCATTTAAAGGAGATAATAGATTTTGGTGCCATTAGGGAATCTCACAGCCCCTATGCATGTCCGATGGTTTTAGTTAGGAAGAAAGATGGCAGTTCAAGGTTTTGCGTAAACTACCGTAAACTCAATAATCTGACGGTTAAGGATAGCTATTCTTCGCCGAGAATTGAGGATATACTCGACGCCCTTTACGGAGCCGTGTGGTTTTCTTCATTAGATTTGAAATCAGGATACTGGCAAATCGAAGTCGACGAAAATGACAAGGCTAAAACCGCATTTACTACCCCTCTTGGCTTCTACGAATGCAACCGTATGCCGTTTGGGTTAACAAATGCGCCTGCTACTTTCCAGCGCTCGATGGAACGTTATCTTTGAGAGCTAAATTTTAAATCCTGCCTTATTTATTTAGATGATGTAATTGTATTCTCTAAGACTGTTGACGAGCACTTAGTTAGGTTAAATGCTGTCTTCCAAAAGTTGCATGAATATGGTCTCAAATTGAA
>NW_022728034.1:0-836 GCF_011630105.1 Anneissia japonica | reverse complement strand
AGTGAAAAGTTGACGATTATAACGTGCCAAAATACCGTACATAATGAAACTGTTAAGAGAAAAAAGAAAGAAAAAGAAAAACATCTTTAACGAACAATAAGTAAACATCAATAGATTTGGGAGAGAAAATGTAAAAAGTCTACAGCACCCGATATTCCCAGGCGGTCACCCATCCAAGTACTAACCGGGCCCGACGTTGCTTAACTACGGTGATCGGACGAGAACCGGTGTTTTCAACGTAGTATGGCCGTAGACATGTGGATGATATTTCCACTCATAGTTAATCTCGGCATATAGCATAATTATCCAGTCATGAAGCTCTATGATTGATGACGTTTCATATCAACGCACGCTTGTCTAGCAGGGATTTCCTCTGACTCCCCTGACCATTCTGCTGCGCGAGTACATTTTTTACAAACACCGGTGTTGAACAATAAACCAACCATTTTACTACGGCACTAACTAGGATGCTTTAGACAGAAGAAGACCGCCGTTCTGTTCAAAAGACCCTCGAACCGGCCTAACATCAGCGAATTAAATTCATATTGTTTATATGAACATATAGTACCTGTATGATTTTTAAGGTATGAGAGTGCAATTTCCGGGCAATTAGAGGTCCATATTCTCAAAATGTTTGCACCTCAGCCCCAACTTTGTGGGCCCGAGTTCGTGTGGACTCTCACGCACCCCTACTTTAATATTTGGAGGAATAAATGTAAAAAGTCTACAGCACCCGGTATTCCCAGGCGGTCACCCATCCAAGTACTAACCGGCCCGACGTTGCTTAAATTCGGTGATCGGACGAGAACCGGTGTTTTCAACGTAGTATGGCCATA
>NW_022728032.1:0-577 GCF_011630105.1 Anneissia japonica | reverse complement strand
TTATCTTCTTCATTCTCATATACAACCTAACTCTAGAGTAACTTCGAAGAAGTTTCTGGCACAACGCTTGCTTGAAATTGGAGGTGATCGGACCCGAATGATCACATCGAATTCTACATAAAGAACACTGCAGCACCTCAGGCTAGGCCTATACAATTCAAGTGGGCAATAATAAATTAATTAAAGTACAGTATTTAATTTATATTCCAAAGAGATTCCAAAGAGATAGAACCTCCACTAGGATGGAACATATGCAAACTTGCATTGAACTGTCTTCATAAAGCTTAAATGAGGATAAACTTCATATAAAATAATAATATTTCATCCGAACAATTTAAATTATTAAATGTAACTGTTATCTTTTAAATAAACTCTCTTACGTCCAATCGTCTAAAGGGGTCCGGGTAACAGGCCTACATTAAGCGTTTAGTGTAAATACCGTACAAAGGTACATGATTAGAATCAAATATAGAATTTAAGCAAACAAAAACAACATATCCTAAACAAGTCTCCGTTATATTAGGCCTATTGAAAAAAAAATGTAAACTTTTTAAAAATTCGGCCAAATTCGGCCAAA
>NW_022728031.1:0-731 GCF_011630105.1 Anneissia japonica | reverse complement strand
GAACCGATGTCCCTTCGCGAACTCCGAACGACGGTGCTCGACCGGGTGCTGGCCAAGGACTGCATTACCGTCTCCCAGATGGTCGATATGGCGGACAACCGACCGATCGGAGCCGGTTTGGCGGCCACCCTGTTCGAGCTGAAATCGGATCCCGCAAAATACACGCTGTACTCGCTGAGATCTATGCTCAAGATGAACGCGGCCGGTCTGAAAGGCAGGTTGTCTGACGCGGGGCACGATCCGAACTCGTTCGACCGGTTCTCCTCCAAATCCTCCTTTTACGCCGTAGAATCGGTGGCGATCGCCTCCACGCCGGTGGCCAGGAAGCACTGGCGGCTGCTAAACGACGGTCTGGTCAAACAAGGCAGATCGTTCGAGTTGGATCGACCGATGAAGCAAATCGCGGTTCTCATGCTCGCTAGGATGGCCGCGGTCAACAAGTTCCACTTCTTCGCGAACCCGCCCAGATCGGTGATCGCGATTCCCGGCAACCTCGTGGCGACGGCGGACTCCGTTCTCGAGTACGAAGGCAAAGGAAACATGCGATTCGACGTCCTGACCAAGACGGTTCTGAAACGCGTCGGCATGAGAGAGGCCGGCGCAGGCCTGCTGAGATATTTTCGCGAGTTCGACTAGACGCAGAGATGCGCCCGTCTGGTGAGATAAGCTCGGACGACCAGCCGCCCGAGCGCAGGACTGCGGTCGCTTCCGGTCAGGAAGATTCGAAGTTG
>NW_022728030.1:0-1214 GCF_011630105.1 Anneissia japonica | reverse complement strand
TACAATGCCTTCTCCTCCTTATCATCATCACATTATCATCATCATCATCATCATCATCATCATCATCATCATCATCATCATCATCATCATCACCACCTTCATCATCGCAATTATTATTTGCTAAAATGGGGGAAATATATTAAAGGGGAAGTGCGGGGATGAGACAAGTGGCCATATATTGCTTATTTAACCTTTCCTGAGTTCGGGAAAAATACTTAAAAAATTCAAAACGTTGAGATGTAACGATAATTAGAGAAATAAAACATGATGTAATGAGACGGGAAAATCAGGTGAAAACGAGGCTGATCACTTTTTTGAGTAGCTTGGTAGCATTTTCTAAACAACTCATTAATATTCAAGACCAGTCTGTCAATTTTGGCGAGCAGCTGATCGGAAAATCGTCCCGACGATCGAGCTACTACAATACATAACGGTAGTGTGAAGTCGTGAGTTTTTGTGATCGTTTACGTACGCAGTTACAGAGAGACGGTTTATGATCATGGAGGAATAATTCAATTGAATTAATAAACGTATATCAGTCCGATGACTTGTTTGTTTATAATTAGGCCTATGCCTAGGATTAGCACAGTCAGTGTCTACCCAGCAGCAATAGCGCACTCCTGACCAGGACACTGCTCTAGTCCCGCAGCAGGTGAGTTCCCACGCAGCCTTATCCAGCTGACGGTAAAGTTAGTAGGTTTCTAGCCTAGAATTGTCATGCCATGGCGACTTTGTCACATTAATTTTTTTTTTCTTAATATGCCTGGCCCCTAGTAGTAGGCCTACTAATAATACTATAAGGCCAAGTTATAGGCCTGGTCCTATGAAAAACTGTCCAGAGACTAGGCCTAAATGTCTAAAAACTGCACTGTCTTAAAATAAAGGTGATGTGCTATAACACTACAGTATATCATCAGAGCCAACACCAATTCCTGTAACAATAAGATTATTATTGATATACTGTAGGCCTAGAAGCTAGGCTACACAACAATAACGCCCCATTAAATAATAATATGGTGCATATGTTATTCCAAACCTAACTTTCGGCTGTTGTTGAAATGTGGAATTCAAATAAAATATATAACAGTATATATATTTTTTTGTAGGACAAGATATGTGATACGCCGAAACATAACACTCTGGCCACACAGATATTTGCCAGTCGCCATAATGAGACAAACATACCACAACATTTGCCATGAGTACAACCACCC
>NW_022728029.1:0-587 GCF_011630105.1 Anneissia japonica | reverse complement strand
TGGCTTAATTTTTTGTTCCAATACAACGGAACAACCCTCATAAAAATGCCCAATAGATTAGACTCAGATTGTTTACACTTCTACTACGACGCCGGTCGGTTATGGGGCAACCTTCAATAATCAATGGATACAAGGTACCTGGCCATCTTTATGGAAATCCTTTGACATCATGATTCATTCCATCACCACAGGTTTTTTAGGATGTCACCAGAGAGGTTTGATCATCTGTTGGAATTGATAGATCCTTATCTACAACCAAGGGTCAACAGAGGAAGAGAGACAATCTGTTCTGAAGAGAGGCTTTGTATCACAATTCGGTTCCTGGCTAGTGGTAATAGCATGACAGATATGGCCCTCGATTTCTGTGTGGGCATTACTACAGGTACGTGTAAATCATTCATGAGATTTGAAATTTAAATATTTTATTTATCTCCCACAGGTATAACAGGACATCAAAGAAACTAGAACGGCAAGCTACAGCCAGCAGCCTGCAGCCAGCTGAATTGCTCCTCTAACAAAAAGAGAAGACCAAAATGTAAAAGCTGAGGACTTCAGTTGATGTGTGCTCCAAGTGCAACCCACCCAGA
>NW_022728028.1:0-1282 GCF_011630105.1 Anneissia japonica | reverse complement strand
GATGGTTATTTTACAAGGAACATTATTTTTTAGGCCTGCAAGTTTTTGTTATTGCTTCAAAATAGAAACGCTTCATTTGTAACAATAAAATCCATTGTCACGTGATATTATTTATACTTTGCGTTTTGTGTGATTTGTTGTTAGTGGTTATACGAAAATCGACAAAGAAAATCAATAATTATATTATCACAGACATAGGGTATGTAACTATATACGAAGCCCCAACGTGTATGTAATTGTTGTAATCACATTTAATTGAAGAAAATTTGGTTCAGGAATATAAACTATTATTTACGAAAAGTATTCAGTGATGTGTAAAATTTACTCTTATTATAGTCATCTTAACACTGACAACGTTATCATCAGTAGGCCTATCGTCGTAATCATCGTCCTTATCGACGTCACCATCAAAATTGTCGTTCATTAATTACAAATAAATAAAAAATTTAAATTTGTTTCGAAGTAGGCAAACAAAACATAGGTCTTGTATATTTTGAACAAATATGAGCTATTTTTAATACCCACTGGAGGGTCAATGCGCTTTTAAAAAGAGGTGACTCAAAACAAAACAATAACACGTTGATACAATTAGGCGTACAAGTTATAAAATACAGCCATTATAAAATACATCCATTATATAATATTATTAACGATGTACGAATCAGAAGTTAATGGATCTAAATTGCCCTACTCGTGTTTTCCTATTTTTCGAAATGTAGACAGACAGACAATCTCATGATCAGAGTGACGGATTCATGTTTTGGAAGTAGGGTCTAGCGGATTGACACTAGGGGGAGGCTAGCTCCCCTCCCTCACTCACGTCAGTTCCGCCAAAAAATAAAAAGAAAAAGAGGGAGAAAAAAATTGATAAGAGGAAAAACAAAAGTGTACCCACGATATCAGTGGCGGACCTAGCAGTGGGTAAAATGAGAGCTCGATTATTTTACCACTATACTATTTTAAATTTTGAATTTTCTATTGGATTGACGACGAACACAACGTTATATCCCCGACGCTGATTTTCCAAGGATTTCATATATCATCAGGGTGTACAAAAAAAGCCAAAGACGAATTAGTACGGTAGGGAATTTACTACCCAGCTAGAACAGTCTACCCATGCTCAGTGGCGTAACGCAAGTGGTGCTCTCCTGCGGCGGTCCACAGAGGGCCACCGATCCGTATGAGCCCCTTCGCTGATCCAAAAAGGTTTTATTAATACACAACACCATAATGTGTCTCTGACATCGACTGTGGATGATAAATATCATATTAATCCAGTGGG
>NW_022728027.1:0-1727 GCF_011630105.1 Anneissia japonica | reverse complement strand
TAAGTATATGCCTATATAATACATTGATATTGATAAAATAAGTAAGTATATGTCTCATCATATCTAACCTTCGAAAGTGCGCATCCAAGGTGTTAATACATCGTGTAAAGGCTGTGGAAATTGCTGGAACGCTGCAGGTAGTGTAGGCCGCCCCATTTCGTGGATATGCCACGTCGGATTGACGAGGGCATAGACGCCAGGAAGCGAACTGGAAGCTAGCTGGAAATTACCAGCCACTAATGCCATTTTAATCGGGATTTTCGACGGAATTCTCAGCACCTCGTCTATGATTCCTGGTCGTGTCGTTATCACATGAAACTCCTTTTCAATGCCTAACAGAGAAATAATCTTTTCTGCTTTTATGTTTGGTCGCCTTGGATCAATGCTTGGGATGCGCACCCTCTGAAAAAATAGTATGATATTCCGATTTACTATGAGGCATAGGCTAGTGGCCAAGGATTCGTAATAATACTTTAGCAAAACATTAAAATTTAATTTAACTGTTCATTTAAACGACGCTGAGCCTTTGGACCTTCCAATGCCTACGTACAAATCAGGGCAAATAGAAAGTAGGCCCTACCGGTACACAAGACATAATTAACCTATGGCGGTGACTTTATTCAACTTACAATAAAGTCACACAGCATCAGATGTCAACAATTCGGAACACAGCCCACGCCATCTTTACCCGATTTTGGTGACTTGTTTAAAGCTAAAAATGTGTTTATGCATAGCCAGTATGCTTATGGGTGTTAATATGCTTATACCATCAAATGTGCTAATTATTTGATATCATGATATGCCTAAACACGTTTAGCTTTTAAACGTGACGTCACCAAATGTGGGAGAAGAATTGCTTGGAGCATGTTCACATGCACACAGACCTCATCGCATCGAACAGTGAAAGCGAACAACATTAAAACAAAATAAACAGCTAATGAATTAAAAATAAGCCCATGATATATTTAAGGTGAACAATGAAGCCCCTCTTAAGTTTGTAAAAAAAAGAAACCCATCTCGAAAAGAAACTCATGGGCTTTTAATCAAAATAACTGGGCTTTTTTCGAGATAGTTGTTACATTCATACTGACGTTATCTTATATTATTATGATAGCGTGTCAGTATCAATATTATTTCAATGTACTTTATAAAAAATATTGAACAGAATTTGAAATTTCATTTAATTTTAGTTGAAAAAATGTCATTTTTTCAACTAAAATTCAATATTTCAATAAAATTCCAAATTCTGTTCAATATTTTTTAATGTAGCAAATGTAGCAAATCCAAAATTGACAGCATTCATTTTGAAAGAACGTCTTCCTCTTTAGTTTGCGAATGTAAATCTCGAAAAGAAGCCCATCTCGAAAGAGGCCCATCTTGAAAAGAAGCCCATCCAAGGGTCCTAAAAAAAGAATGAGCCCAGGTTTCTATTCGAGGTTTTACGGTATTTTGATAACCTGGTTCTCCACTATTCTGGTATTACGCCATTTAAATGTTCGGGCTCGTGACGTAAGTCTTCATGCTCATGACGTAATCTTATGGGATGAATGATGACTTACTTGAGGGAACGGAAGCTCTACCAATTCTGTCATCGGGTGAAGGTGGGCGCTGATTTTTGTTGTGAAGTGTGCTGTCGACATTCCTTGATGTAAGTAAAGGTCGTAGTTTTGTTGGTTTTTTCCGTAAACGCACTACAAGAAACAAAACGTGTTTTACAAAACAGCTTT
>NW_022728026.1:0-977 GCF_011630105.1 Anneissia japonica | reverse complement strand
TGTTGGTTTTGGTTGTTTTTGATTGATGCTGTATGCTGTTTTATGCAATCATTAATTAATTTAATCCTTTGTTTAGGCTGCCACTTTTATACAATCATTAATTAATATAATTGTTGGTTTAGGCTGTTTTTGATTGATGCAGTATGCAGTTTTATGCAATCATTAATGTGATACTTGGTTTTGACTGTTTTTGATGAATACAAAAGCAGTTTATGCAATCATTAATTAATTTAATTGTTTGTATTGGCTGTTTATGATTGATGCAGTAAGCAGTTTCATGTAATCATTAATTAAAGTATTTGTTGGTTTTGGTTGTTTTTGAATAGTGCAGTAAGCAGTTGTATGCAATCATTAATTAATGTTATTTTTGGCTGTTTTTGATTGATGCAGTATGCTGTTTTAGTCAATCATTAATTAATGTAATTCTTTGTTTAGGCTGCCACTTTTATGCAATCATTAATTAATGTAATTGTTGATTTAGGCTGTTTTTGATTGATGCAGTATGCAGTTTTATGTAATCATTAATTAAAGTATTTGTTGGTTTTGGTTGTTTTTGAATAGTGCAGTAAGCAGTTGTATGCAATCAATAATTAATGTTATTGTTGTTTTTGGCTGTTTTTGATTGATGCAGTATGCTGTTTTAGTCAATCATTAATTAATGTAATTCTTTGTTTAGGCTGCCACTTTTACGCAATCATTAATTAATGTAATTGTTGATTTAGGCTGTTTTTGATTGATGCAGTATGCAGTTTTATGCAATCATTAATTAAAGTATTTGTTGGTTTTGGCTGTTTTTGAATAGTGCAGTAAGCAGTTGTATGCAATCATTAATTAATGTTATTGTTGGTTTTGGCTGTTTTTGATTGATGCTGTATGCTGTTTTATGCAATCATTAATTAATTTAATTCTTTTTTTAGGCTGCCACTTTTATACAATCATTAATTAATATAATTGTTGGTTTAGGCTGTTTTTGATTG
>NW_022728025.1:0-736 GCF_011630105.1 Anneissia japonica | reverse complement strand
CAGGCAATGTTAACATATGAAAAATATAGCAGAAGTAAAGTGTTATATAAAGAAAGAAGTTTTTGATGGAAGTGTATGTTTAAGTTTGTACAGTATACTAATACCTATATTTCTAGAAGTAATGTTATAGTCTTGTTATGTGTCGTTTCCATGTTAATTTAGAGTCGATTGTTACACCAAGAAATTTAGATATCTATGGTTGCCGAAAATCATGAGAGTGTGGTGTGGGCTCACAAAATGTCCCCCTCACCTTTCGAAACAGATCTGCGCTCCTGTCAAAACCACACCCCACCTCGCGCATTTTGCTTCGGAAATCGCATTATCCACCCCCCATTTCTAAATCCCAGATCCGCCACTGAGCTACACAAGATTTACATTAAAACAATGGTAATATCAATGGTATTTTTATCACACAACATTAATGCAATATCTGTATTTCATACCATCTCTTTTATTTCCAAATGCTTCATTTTTTTGGAGAAAATGTAAAAAGACAATTAGAAATAATACATAAAAACAAGACTAAAAAGAATAGACTAAAGTAAGTTACTTTTCTTTGTCAAAATGTGCAAATTTCCAATTAGAAATCAATACTTCTAAAGGATAGACAAAATACAAAAAGACAAAGTTAAAATACATAAAATAATCCTTAATTATCCTCCATTTGTAATACCGTACTCGCGCGAGTAACCGCCCGGGTGCTTAAAATATTTTTTACACTTTTTGAGGGGAACTT
>NW_022728024.1:0-1013 GCF_011630105.1 Anneissia japonica | reverse complement strand
TCGAGTCATAGATCGAAAAAGGTGAGTATTTTGCCATTACACAACCTTTAATTTATGCCAAGCGATTTATTATATTATTCCAAGATAGCAGAATGGGAGTTTCTCTCATTTTGATAGCTTTTCTTGAGTAGGTGAAATTTAAAAATGAAGGGTGTAACATATTTTACTTTTATGGATGGTTGGTCCAGTGGCTTTTTCACCATTTCTCCAGGTGAGTTTTAGACCTAATTAGACAAGTCCGATATTAATACTACTGTATTAATTATTTTAAAATGTTTAAACTCCAAAAAACCGACATAGGGCCTAAACTTTTATTCTAAAATACCTTATTCAATACACTCAGCACTACGGGTATTTGCTGATTCTGACTTGCCACTCCATACTTAGTGCCAAAGCTAACATGATTGATGTCCTGAAGTTATGTATTTCACAGTCTTACTGGACTGTTTATTATTTTCGGCCTATGAACTTTATATACCTGATTTGGCCTTTTATTTCAAATCAATCATATTTTTTTACTAACTGTTTTAGACTGGCAGGCATGTAAGTCATGTAGCAGGATATCACATGATCAACATGATGTTTATGTGTTAATAATAGTGATTTAATTGGATGTAAGCACAGCTAACAAAAAATAATATCAATATTAATAATCTATGTTCATCTACTGGAATATCCATGGTTTCAGTCAAAAGATGGGGAAATAAATAAATTAAATACAGTAAGTACAATATGTTTAAATGGCTGTAAATAGAATATTCTAAAAATAATTATATTCCTACTCATTTTACGATTTTTCCCAAAAATGCTTTATTGCCTTACAACAAACTACTAAATGTATTTAGTTTAGTTTACATTCTGTAACATCTAATGTCCTACTCCTTTAATGACACAACCAACCTATGTATAATGTTTTAATTCAATAGCATTATTAAAGAAATGCTACCGTAATTGTTGTATTCATGGTTTTGATTACTATTATTGATTATATTTATTTATATCCACTTGTTAAA
>NW_022728023.1:0-708 GCF_011630105.1 Anneissia japonica | reverse complement strand
TACGGTTACTTTATTTTAGAACTATAAAAATTAGCCTGTTCTATTGTGTGAAATGTGGAAAGGAAGTCTTCGGACAAGGCATTGCCACCTTGACCCTGTGCAGGGCCTCCCAAGTTGAAAGAATCATCGTTTTCGTCCTTAGAATCACTGTCGTCACTATCATAGTCGACTGAGGGAAAAGAAATGCAAGAATCACCCAATTCAAAGTTATCTTCACTATCCGTATCTGCAAAGATCTGGTCCATAGCTTCGTCGACATTGTACCGTCTGTTTTGAGGCCGTGCACCCGCCATTTTGTGCCTAACCACTCGAAAACACTTTTTTCCGATAAAAGGTTAATTATAGTCCATAGAAAAAAACTATAGAGGGCGCAGAACCTCTTCCTGATTTTTAACAATATTTTTTCTACATACCCGGTAGTACCGGGTACGCGCAATTCAACAATATGTGTTTATACCCGGTATTACCGGGTACACGCAGTGAAAGGGTTAACACAACTATACAATATAGATACTAATTATATATACATGTTAGTAAAATATTTATTTAAAATTAAGACATATTCAAATACAAAGTATATAAAATAGGCATCATGTTTATAAATATAAAATATGAACCAGCCTCAATAAAAATAGAACATTTCCCAATGTTATAACTTCACAAATTCTGCCATGTACCACCTGTTAATTACGAGCGTTGCGCACCGGT
>NW_022728022.1:0-628 GCF_011630105.1 Anneissia japonica | reverse complement strand
GTTGAGTATATGGACCTTATCCACAGTGTCAGCCAATGCTGAAAAATACAGAGGCCAGATAAAGTAATTATAGCTGTGAAAACATAGGGATGTTCAATACACTTATTATCCCTATACATACATACAGGTTAGAATACTTAAATTACTGATACCATAGAGGGCAGTTCCCGAAATTAACTCATAAGAAAGTATAATACATACTCCAAGTATTGAAATACACATCATCATGTTGGGATTCAATATTTCAACATTAATTATGTCATCATTCCATAATGACAATTAATGTTAAAATATTGAATCCCAACACGATGGCGTTTATTTCAATACTGTTTACGAACGTCGATTTTACGAATAGTTGATTTTACGAATGGTCATCGCTTTTGATGAATTTGACATCAATCAATTAATAACGTAAGAAAATCTGATTGCGTAAGTTTTTTTTTAAAGTGAAAGTGTATATTTTTCTTAATAAAATGAGGTCTGTTATATTATTTATTAATAGTTCAATCTTTATTTCCATTTCTGCTATAATAATTGTCATATTAGTGTAACAAACCTATGAACCAAGGCTGTGAATAGTGCGCAACCTTTAACCCAAAAGCATTTTAGACATAAAATAAAAATCTTT
>NW_022728021.1:0-1016 GCF_011630105.1 Anneissia japonica | reverse complement strand
TTCTATGATATATGTACATAATTATGTAAATATTTATTAAATGTACCAGCACTGTAAATGGAACGGAATTGTTACGACTATGAAAACGCAATCATATTTTATTGTAATTACATTATTAATTATTTCACAATCGCGATGGTTTTTATTTGATCGTCATTATCCCTAAATCTGAATTTGCATTTAGAAGGCTCCGTTTTCATTAACATATTTACTAATATTCTTAGCATTGTTGTTAATATTAAAATTACTATTATTGGCGTTTGTTAAGACCTAATAATAGGCCCTAATCATGAGGATGATGATTAAGATGGTGATGATGATTAAGAATTATTATTATTATTATTATTATTATTATTATTATATATTTATTATTATTATTATTATTATTATTATTTTAGTAGTAGTAGTAGTAGTAGTGGATGTATAGTAGTCTGAATGGAATCCTTGTTGTCTTTTGTCTATGGGTGCCAGCTGTTCCTGTATTTAAGGTGTATATAGAACTATATTAGGTTTTAACAAGGAAAGTTATTATATTTATAAGACTGAAGGTTGCTCACGCACCATTGCGCCTCCTCGTTGACACGATCATATGTGCAATTAATCAGTTTGGTTGACTTTGTCAGACAATGGTTTTGTAAGGAGAACAATGTTAGTCATGAACCTATAGAACTTTAAAACACAATTAAACCACATTTTATCTAACCTGGAAAAACTCATCTGCTTACTGTTGGTATGCATAAAAATCAGACATATCGTTTCCCTCTCGCAATTATTTTTTTAGTAATAATCTGACCACACTGATGCATGGGTTAAGACTGCATTTGAGGTTTTTTGGAATTTTTGCACGAATACAAAGCTAGCGGTCCAGGGTCATGTCTCTTGAATGTACGTTCACCAAGATTGCCTGATGGTCCTCGCTATTTTCAATTAATATATAGGTAACAATATATAAAGACTGTTATTATTATTATTATTATTTATCTAATAATATTATTTATATATATTATATATAACCT
>NW_022728020.1:0-539 GCF_011630105.1 Anneissia japonica | reverse complement strand
ATAATAATAATAAGCCTAATAATAATAATAGGCCTAATAATAATAGGCCTAATATTAATAATAATAATAATAATAATAATAATAATAATAATAATAATAATAATAATAATAATAATAATAATAATAATAATAATAATAATATTTTTTTTTTAATCAGCTTGGGCACATGGATTTTTATCCAAATGGAGGCAAGGAGCAACCCGGATGCCCTGCGACAGTATTCGATGCATTAGGTAGGTACCAGACGTACACGGAATAAAGCTCGTTCTTGTTATAATGTCCATTTTAAATTTACAAAATGTATTAATTGCAATTCTACTTTAGGCTTTCAAATCAAAATAAGAGTGCCTATAGATAATTGGCCATAAACCGTTTAATAATAATAATTAGTTATTATTTCTAAAGATAGCTACAGTTTACCAATTGCGTCATGACAATAGACCTTTCCGGAGTGTCAATCAAACTTATCAACTAACTAATCAGAACAGCGCTAGGGATACGCGCGCGTCTCACAAACACACGTGTTGTCCCACAAACGC
>NW_022728019.1:0-1423 GCF_011630105.1 Anneissia japonica | reverse complement strand
TCGATTGCAGCAACCCCAAACCCAACATAACGGTATTTCACATTATATAGCAATAATCATCTATATAATAACTGCTAACTTCCTACCCTATCGCGTTGTTTTGTTTTGGTGACAACATGGCCGGTGTAAGTCACGTGATTGAAACCGAGTTGGCCAAACTCTCTCTATCTACGGCTCTGCAGAGAGCCGTATCAGAGTGCCCTCAACGTCGAAACTTGTTTTGCCAAATGACGACGTCTACGATAAATTAATGATCGTCGCTCGAAAAGTTCTGGTGTAGTAAACTGTAAACACTAGAAGTAGGCCTAGGCCTAGTTCGTTATGTAAAGAAAATTGTGTTTTGTTTACAAAGTGTGTACTATCCTTCTAGGCCTAGTCCTAAACGTAAGTCTGGTCAAGTAGAAATAGGGCCTAGGCTAGGCTAGGCTAGGCCCGTCTAGCTAGCCTGCTGAGGCCCTTCTTCCTCCTTTCTGTCTAGGCTAGGCCCTAGGTTAGGCTAGGTAGGCTTCGCACTCTTGACCAGGTGCTGGCTGGTTGGTAGGTAGGCCTAGCCTAGGAGGTAGGTCCTGCCCTCTTTGCTGTACCATGAAATGCTGGTAGAGTACTATAGAGGCTCTCTGTCATTTGTGTTGGGTCTGGTCTTTGATTGGTTTGGTCTTCCAAGAAATCTCTTGATTCATTATTCATTAGGCCTAGAGGTAGGCCTACCATAGGCTAGCTTCAATTACCGTAGATGAAAATGTGTAATAGTCTACAATATACAGACTAGGCCTGCTGTACAATTAGACTCTATACAATAAATGTAAATCTAGAAATTAGTCTTAGAGACAAACAGAAACCCTACCAACAAAAACATTATGGTAAGAGCATTTCATAATTAGTACACTTAATCAATTAAATATTTAAAAAATGTGCCTATGTTTTAGCTTTATTATTTAATGAAATGTGATAATCTCAATTAATGGTATTACCGTATTTACTAAATCTCAATGTCAGAATATAGATCTTGTTTATTTTCACTATATAAATCCATTAATTTATTATTAATGTTTATTTATTTCCGACTTTTTCAGCGCTGTTTAAACCCTGCCTCACTTATAATTTCAGTATAAAGTATAGGCTAAAGGAATTATCTAGACATTTTTTAACATGATGTCCAAGTCTAATGTACTGCCCTCAAGGGCCAGTGCAACTGCTGAGGAAACGTATGCCAAGCCAACATCCGAGAACAAAAGAGAAGATTGGAGGAAAGCAAAAGAATTAGAAGAGGCTAGGAAAGCTGGAACTGCTCCAGCTCTTGTGGATGAAGAAGGAAGGTACAGAACATTTACTTAAATTATTTCAGAAAAGAAAATGAGAAAAGCACAAAGAAAACATTACAAATAAAAGAAAAAAAAACCGTATAAGTTTAAATTCAAATGAA
>NW_022728018.1:327-544 GCF_011630105.1 Anneissia japonica | reverse complement strand
TCTCTCTGTGTAATTCCTTAGTTAAACCGCAAGTTGAAACTTGTACAGTTATTTTTAACAGCATCTGTTCAACACAAGCCTCTAAAATTGACATTATTCAACACCGCTTCGTTAAATTTGTTTCAATGGTATGTAATGTTCCAAAAAGTTCTATTAATCTTCCTTCACTTAAAAGTCGACGTAATTTCCTGGATTTAACATTTTTATTTAAATGTGT
>NW_022728018.1:0-193 GCF_011630105.1 Anneissia japonica | reverse complement strand
TAGATTACCTAGATTAATCTTAGCAAAGAAGATAATTCCATAGATGTATTTTATAATAGTGTAGAAGTATATAAAAAGAAGATCAAATGTATTTTACATAGGCTTATACTAGAGTAAGTTTTGTTATTTTTTGTGACCATTTAAATTATTTATATCTGTTTATTTGTATCTGTTTTTTGTTTCCATTCTGTAA
>NW_022728017.1:0-821 GCF_011630105.1 Anneissia japonica | reverse complement strand
TCATTTTTGGAGGAATTGCCCAAGGGCCCCTGAATCATTTGTACCTGCCATGGCCATGATGGTCAAAATAATGAAAACTGATAAAGCTCCTGCTTTAATGCCCGCTTTGACTTGTTTCAGAACATCTTCCCAAATGCCTGTTAGTAGGGGATTGGTTAACAATGTTGATGTTACGGTTCTCAGGGATACTGGTTGTAACGGGGTAGTGGTCGAAGCTAATTTGGTTAATGAGAGCGATTTTACAGGGGAAAAGAAAACATGTGTGCTTATCGATGGGTCGATTAAAGAGTTCCCTATTGCTGAAATTAATGTAGACACTCCATTTCTGAAGGGGCGTGTATTGGCATTATGCATGGAGCGACCATTGTATAAACTTATTGTAGGAAATGTTGATGGCGCAAAGGAACCATCAAGTTCCAAACTAGATTATTGGATGGGGAACTATATCAGATCCCATGATAATGAGGAAACAATGCCCAGCGATAATATTGAACTGTGTCCTCATGTTAATCCGGTAGCAGCGGTACAAACCCGTGCAAGCGTTAAGAAAAATAAAACACCTAAACCACTGAAAGTGGCTGAGCCGTTAGCAAAATTAGTAACGCCAGATATCTTACAAAAAGAGCAGGCAAGCGATAGAGCCCTAGCTAATGTAAGGAAACTAGCTTCCAGTGGTGAAAAGAAAATGTGTAAGAGTGGCGACTCGTATTTTTACAATTCCCGAGATAATATTCTGTACAGAAATGTTGTACCTCGGGAGGGTGAAACATTAGAACAGGTAATTGTCCCAACTAAATTTCGCAATGACGTATTTAAACTGG
>NW_022728016.1:0-659 GCF_011630105.1 Anneissia japonica | reverse complement strand
TGGGTGTCTACAAAACGAAGACCGAAGACCCGAAAAACGAAGACCTCCAGTTATTTCTCAATTATTTTATTGAAAGTATTTCAAAATCATCATAAAATAGGTGCCAAGTACCTATGTCATTATTTTATCGGAATAAAATGAGGAATAGCAAGAAATACTTAAGGGTCTTCGTTTTGTAGACACCCATAGGGTGTCTACAAAACGAAGACCGAGACCAGAAAAACGAAGACACACTTTTATTTTTCTTTCAATCGTGATAAAATAATGTTCTTAAATCACTTCATGCTATGTATATATAGTATTCGTCTTCTTAGCACATTGTTGCCTGAATCTGAGTCAATTGAATGATTTACCCTTTATTCCAGTTCCAAAGCGACAACCAATGTTTTACGTCCACAGCTGGTGGCTGAGCGCGTCTTGGCGCTGCTACCCTCTAACGAAGGCTTGGCCTAGCGGTACGCGTATTTTGGGACCTAAAGAATATTTCATTCAATAAACTTGTTCCATGTTAAAATAAACAGTAAGAACGTGGTATAGTGACGCATATGTGCAGCATCGGTCATTTGGTAGTGACACCAACATAGGATGGACGAAATAATTAAGGGTCTTCGTTTTGTAGACACCCTATATGGGTGTCTACAAAACGAAGAAAATAATGA
>NW_022728015.1:0-520 GCF_011630105.1 Anneissia japonica | reverse complement strand
CCACCGCCATGATAAAACTGTATGCTACGCCAACAAAAGTAAATTTTGTCAACAAAGCATAATATTGTAATTTTTTAAAATTTTTATTATTGTTGATTAGTTGTAGTACAAGAACTTGAATTTGCTTGTATTTTTTTAAGGGTCGTTTAGAAAATGCAAACATTTTCACAAACATACAGATGATATTTGGGAGCGACTCCTTACAAACATGTTTGCAAGTACTCTTACTAGGCCTTGTTCAGTAGAATGGATGTATATAAATACGGTCACTCCATACCTTTCTTGTGTATTGGATTGTAGTTTTAATATTGTATCTAAGCCTACAGTTTAATCTCTTTATATCTACACATTATGTCAGTGATTGTGTAGATGTGTGCTTCACATTTAGTTAAAATAGATAATTATATAATTAAAGTTAAAAGCAAAACTCTTGTGTGTGCCGCCGTTCCAAAGGTGATACCTCCTTGCTCGACCAAAGTAAATGAATAAATAAGGAATACTGTTACGTTTGTTGTATGTT
>NW_022728014.1:0-623 GCF_011630105.1 Anneissia japonica | reverse complement strand
AACATGATGTCTAGCTTCCGTACGTGCTGCGCGCGAAAAAATGCGCACGCGTAATGGTAAATTTTCAAAAAATTTCGAAATGCTCAAAATGGCCTGAAACGTACTCTAATTTAGTCAAAAAGTGATTTTGAGCATTTTAAAAATTTGACGCACGCCTACACGCGCGTAATTAAGCGCACACGTAAAATTAGGGTACAGTACATTCAACATTATCCCAAAGTTATTGCTCACTTAATACGATTTCGAAATGGCAATTGGTTAGGCTGATATTATCGATAATGTGAAAACGCAAAATTGCGCGTAGATGACGTCACGCAGGACTGAGCGCGTTTAAAAGCTTACCATGACTATTCCAGGGGAAGACAAAATGATCGATGTAGCGACCGTGTGCGTAACTTGTGGCAAATTTGAGATATCGTGCGAACAGAAATGGAAGGAAAGGTAGAATAAAAAAAAGTTGTAAGATCTCTGACAATAACAAGAGGTGATCCGCTAACGTTAGCGGATCACCAAATAGAGCATGTTTTAGAATATTATACTTTTCAATCAGAACCGCGAGTGCTTCGTGAGGGTCAAAGTACGGCGGATCACCTAACTCGTCCTCAGTGACGAGTTCAAATCTA
>NW_022728013.1:0-1101 GCF_011630105.1 Anneissia japonica | reverse complement strand
TAGGACTTGATTTAGTCGTAGTTAAAATTTCGACTATGTTGTTTGTGAATACAAATCAAAATTGAAGTTGGAACAAGCACTAAATGAAGTTCTAGTTCGAAGCTCGACTAAAGTTATGCCTAAATATGGTCCATCATATCGTGGCTATATATACGCACATTTTGACTATATATGGGCATACTCAATTTTTTTGTCAAAAGTAAATTTGATAATCTGTACAGAGAATAATACCTTACTCATGAAATTTAGCCCTGTTGTTACCATTTTACCAAAAATTATGAATTGAGTGATTGTTATCATGAATAATTAGGCCTATATAGTGTAAAAAAAAAAATAGTCTTGACCAATGGCCATAATTAAAAAATATCACAGTGCTTGGGCAACACTATTTTTTATATTTACCTTGAGATAACTTCAACAGCCTGTTGTTAACCCCACCATCTCCGTCTACCACATACATCTCTCCCTTTTCACTGAAAGCAAGATCCGCAACATTGCCGAACTGCACAGGGCTCAAGCTTGATCCTGCTATGCCTGCAGTTCCAAGGACAAGCTCCAGTTTACCATCTGTTGAAATCTTCTTTACTGTGTGTCCATATGTAGCTGAAAATAAAATCAATAGGCAGTGTTATCTTAATTTATTCAGTATTATAATTTTACTAAAATAATTAGCAATGTTACAATTTAGGGACGGTCATAGACTGAGTTGCAGTCCCTAAACTTTGTCTAGGACAGTCAATGATCTTCACATATAAACATGTTGTTTAGGTTTTCATCATGTCTAAGTGATGGACCCAGGAATTTAAGGCAAAGAGGGTTCAGAAAGGGACTTCTACATAAGGAGGGTCCAGAGCAGACCACCTCAGCCACACCATAGTTTGGGCTGAGGTACAAACTTTTATGGCTTTGGAACCTCAAGATGACAGGAAAAGTCTTTTTTTTTTTTTTTTTTTTTTTTTAGTTTTAAAGAATTCGGAGCATCTGAGTCAGTCTGGTGCCCTTGATCCCATCCATGTCTGACTGGCCAAATATTCCTAAGTTTTAAAGTTTAAATAAGGTTAGTCAACATTTAAAAATACACGCATTCAAATTACCATTTCC
>NW_022728012.1:0-1475 GCF_011630105.1 Anneissia japonica | reverse complement strand
GACTAGCTCAGTATGGGCGAATATCAGAAAAATCAAAATTTGAAGAAAAACCAAAAACTAAAAGGGGCATTGACATTGTTGGGGGAAAGAACTAGTTCAAGATGGGCGAACACAGGTTTAAAAGATTATTGATTTACCATTGATGTAAAATACCATAGTTAATGATGAATTTCTTGGTTCTTTCACATTTAATTTTGGGTAGTGCAAATTGTCTGGTATTCCTTAGTCTATAATTATGGACCATAATTGGCGTTGGGGTTATTAGATGATTTAATCTGTGTTCGCTCTTCTTGATTTTCTCAAAATAGATTTTAGAGAGAGCAATCAGTCTTTAAGTGGAGATAGGCCTAGCAAAAGAAGAGCATTTTCGTATGACATTCCTGGAAGAATGCATTTAATAGCCCTCTTTTGAATTGTTTCAATGATTTGTTGTTGTTTGAGAGTGGTGCCAGTAAACCACAAAGGGCACGCATACTCAGGGACAGACCTAATAAAACTGCAATAATAGTGACGCAAGGTGAGGGTATTAAGGCCACATCTGCGTAATTGTTTTAAAAAGTAGATTCTTGTATTATATTTGGATACAATAGATTGAATATGGCTTTCCCATCCTAGGTCTTCCTAGATCGTAACACCTAGCAATTTAGATTGACTAACATTGCCAATATTAACACCATTTATCTGAATCATTGGAGGTTGTGATTTTACACGTTTACAGCTAATTAGCATTTCCTTAGTTTACTTTTCATTAATCTTCATTCTGTTGCTAGTGGACCAGCCAAAGATTTCCTCACAGACATTTTTAAAGGTGCTCAGTTCGTTACTAGAAATCTTTTCTGACACCGTGGTGTCATCCATGTATTTAACAATAGGAAGATTAACTTTAAGGTCATCAATGAAGATAATGAAAAGAACTGGCCCGCGCCAGGACCCCTGAGGCACACCTCCCTTCGGACTTAGCCATCTCGAGAAGGGATCGCCAATACGTACTCTATGCATTCTATGGCTTAGGAAAGCATGAATCCAATTTACCAAAGTTGTACTAACATTTAATTTGTTTAATTACAATCGTATGGTCAATAAAGGTCAAATGCTTTTTTGTAGTCTAAAAGCAGGACTCGGGTCTCATTGCCTTGGTCTGCAGCTTCAAACCATTTGAACATTATTGAGATAAGGACATCAACTGTTGATACACCTTTCATACAGCCGAACTGATTTAAATCAATCTTGTCCTGAATTTCATTTAAAAGCATTTCTCCAATAATACTTTCAATTATTTTCCCACATACAGAAGTTAAAGAAATTGGTCTGAGGTCAGATTCAATGGATGTGGGAGGATTAACTTTTGGGATAGGGACAATAGTTGCAGCTTTCTATTCGTGAGGGACAAACGATTCACGTAAACTGGAGTAGCAACTGCACAAAGAGGCTTTGCTAAAATGTTGGCAAAGTCCTTCAAGACCCATGTGGGTATA
>NW_022728011.1:0-824 GCF_011630105.1 Anneissia japonica | reverse complement strand
TGAAGTCTTAAAGAGTAAAAGATGGAATATATGAATAAAACAAAAACAAACCAAAATAAACCTATTCCGGGCTTATAAATAGGCTATATAATGTACAGATAAAGATAATATATACATATAAATAATATACATGTAAAAATATAAAAATAAAAATAAAAATAAAAATAATAATAAAGAGGTGTAAATAAGGAAAGCACATATCAGCTATCGATATAGAACGGAATAGATGGTGAGAATCAATTGTATGGGAAGTTGTAATCACTGAGAAAGTCTATATCTCTATTAAGGCCTATGGTGTGGGTTTTGTGTTTAAGTATGAGTTTGAGTTCGGAAATGCGGCGATCGTTAAGAGATTTAAAGTTGTTGGCTATGAGTGTGCATCTCAAATCACTAATGTTATGGTTAGGAGAATTGAAATGTGTGGCTATGGGAAGGTTCTTATGGGTGCGGATAGATGACTTGTGATTGTTAAATCTACTTCTAAAAGAAGCTCCAGTTTCACCGATGTAGGTGCCATGATTACATGCATTACACATTATGATGTAGATCACGTTGGTAGAGTCACATGTGAGTTGAGGGGGGTGAATTTTGTGGTTAGTGACTGGGAGTGTGATTGTGCTGTTGGTTATAATATGTGTGCATATTTGACAGCGAGGCTTATTACATTTCATATTGCCATATGAAGGAGGTTTAGTAGTGATGGGTGAGAAAGTGAGAAGGGATTTCAAATTAGGTGGCTGGCGGTGGGCAAGAATAGGAGGTGTATTAAATAAGTGTTGTATGGATTTGTCGAGTTGGAGGTGCGAGAAGTCGTCTTTGATAGT
>NW_022728010.1:727-2391 GCF_011630105.1 Anneissia japonica | reverse complement strand
AGACTAGGACAGTTTTATTATCAAACACGTCAGGTTTAGTACTTCATATCTCTTTCCTTGGTCAGTAACCATTCATAGACCTCTGCAAAGTTGGCCTAAATAACGTTATAATCGGCCCATTTTGCTTATTTACTTTTTGAGGATTAGCGACGTTGTTTCCCGGTCATTTTAGTATCCAACACGTCGGGTTTACATCATATCTCCTCTCGTGGGTCAGCAACTCCTTGATTCTTCACAATTTGGCCTTTAATATTTGAACGGCCTAGATTTGTTAACTGACTTGTTTAAAATTTGTGATTTTGTATTCTCGTCTTACACATTAGGCCCTATTTATATATAAACGACCTAGTTTTACTGTCTCTTATACACATCTAGATGTGTATAAGAGACAGGAGTTTTATAATCCAAAAAGGTCGGGTTTCTTCAATACACTTTCTGCTTCATAAAAACACATTTTATAAGAAAGCCGAGGCTGAAATGACTTTAAAGTAAACAAAATAAGAACAAATTGAGGCTGAGTTATGTCAGAGTTTTATTTATAAAAAAAAAAAAACAAAACGAAAAACAAAACGAAAAACAAAAACAAGAAAAATTAACCAACCAATTTTGGTCTTATTACAAGTATGCGCAGCCGTAGAGTTTCTCTATAATACTGTACAGAAGCAAGAACCTTTGTATCTTAGAAGTTTTATTAATTCATCTTGTAAAAAAATATCTCCTTTCTTTTGTTTTGTTTTTTTAATCGATCAACTATAAACATATTTTAATATCTAATCCAAACGACCTAGTTTTCCTTATTTACTTTAATATGAGAATTAGCAACGTTGTTTCCGGTGTCAACCACGTCGTATACACTAGAGGCTACTAGATCAGGCTGGACTAATGTAAATACTGTATTGCCTAAATTTCAACAATGAGGGCGGGCTATATTTTGGATTTATATAGCCATGTGTTAAATTGAAGCTGTTCATGGTGCTGTTACGTGGCCATATTGTGGGATGAGAGATGTGATACAAATCTTGAAACCGTTTAAATGACATGTGAACCATTACAGAACTTTCCTTGTTTTTACAGGGAGGTATAAACCTCCCTGGTTTTTACATTCAGTTCTTAGATTTCTTTCATACTAATACCCGATTCACACGTGAAGTTAAATTTAACAAAAAGTAACAAATTGTAACCGAGCGATCTCCCGAGTTATTCCTACCGAGATAAAAAGCATTCACACGCGTCTGTAAGGTAATGCCAAGGTTGTGAAAAATTTATTCAGTGTTTATTCAATGAAACATTTTTCCCCTACTGCTATATAGGTCTAGCCTAGGCCTAGTTGAGAACCCCTGTCACAGATGGACTGTTGAACTCACCATCACAGTAAACATTCGAAGCAATAAATACCCTTAACAACTGCTGTACTACTACTACTAAACTAGGCATAGCTTCCAACGTTTCTGTCGACTCTTGTAATACTAGTAATAGTACTAACACCATCCCGACGTTCATTTTATGTATATCTTCTTCTTCTACCAATACTAATTAACATCAATAACAAGGGTAATTCATTCATCATTGAGAAAAACTAGGCCTATCTATTTCTAGTGGATCAGAATCGTATGCAGAAGGAAGAAAATTCAAAGAACCCCGTGAAACAGTAGATTGTTGTTGTG
>NW_022728010.1:0-660 GCF_011630105.1 Anneissia japonica | reverse complement strand
AGGCTGGTAAAGATTACCGAGACGTTCCGAGATTTTACAAGGATATTACACGGAGGTACTTTCACACGTGCCGTAAAATGTTACTTTTGGTTACATTTTGTTACATTTGTTAAGATTTTTGTACGTGTGAATCGGGTATAAGGTAAGCGTTGAGGGCCTTGGCTAGCTGAATCAAAATTGAACACTTGACAGGTGTGAGTAGTGAAACGGCCTTCGTTGGAATTGGATTTATGGGCTCACGTTAATTAGATTATTGCTATGGTTACAGACAGGAAAAGTGGTCTGGGTAACGCGATGTAGTTTTTATTGCCTTCATAGACGTTAACTAGGTATTTCTACCATGTGTTCGGTAATACATACCACGCTGTAAGTAGCTATTTTTATTTTCGGGTATTAACAGGTGGGCCAAAAAGTTAACAGTATGGACGCCATACAGACACAAAAGAAAAAGAGGACGATCTAACAAGAGATTAAGTGATCTTTTCTAAAAGGAGCTGGTGCGAACTGGGCAAATCTGGCAAAGAACAGATCAGAATGGAGTTTGAGGAGGCCATCGGCCACCAGTGGCATGACAGGCTGATGATGATGATGGTATTAAGTAAATAAATAACTAATAATTAATAAGAACACAGTGGCTATTGTTACGCTCAGTACAGTAGT
>NW_022728009.1:0-1326 GCF_011630105.1 Anneissia japonica | reverse complement strand
TTGTTTCTATGTTAATCTGCGCGTGATTAATCCGCTTTTCGGCACTCACCATGAATAAACACACCTTTTAAAGGGTGTGTTTATTGTTACAACGGACACATGGACAAGCATTCTGACGCAAAAGTTTATTCTCATTTCTGTTCCCATTCATTCATATAATTTTTTTACATGTCTCTGTGGGTAATAATTCTTACTCCGCAAAGTGACAGGCCTTGAGAAAGAGTGATATTTGAAAATAATTACTTGGGGAACCTTTCAGAGCCAGAATAAGCCTATATAAATGTGATAGTAGCTCCATGGTCGAATTAACAGGACTTTCACCACGGCTAACATAAATTTCGGAGGAAAAAAATCACCCAAGCAGTTGTCTCTCTATTCCCACTTACACTTATACTGGTCTGGTAGCAAGGTATTATTTTTTCGCCCGTTCACAACCATCTTGGAAAGAAATTATTCTTAATTTCAATGTTATGAATGCACCACCTATGCGGCTGAGTGCCACTAATATAAAAGTTTATCGGAATAAATTATTATTATTATACAGACGATAAGCCACACCTCCTCCAAAAATTGGATATTATGATCGATGTCTGACAGAAAATTATAATGTCGAACAGTTTACATTCGACTACTGTATGGTCCATGGTATATCTCAAAAAGGTTAAACATAAAGACATGATCTAATGCACACACTTTCATCCTTTAATACCCAAACAATTTTGTGTGTTGTGTTTACTGCTCGCTTATTCTTCCTTATCTTAACTATCAGCTGGGGAAACACATATAGGGACCCTCTTAAATAAACTCCTACTGCAAAAGAAATATCTTAGGCCTATATAAAATGCATCTTTACGAGCACTCTCTTTCCCTTTTACAATATACATGATAACCGTCTTTTCTGTATTCTTGGACGCACTTCCCCACAATTTCAATCCTTGTTTAGGTACGCAGTAATGAATGCTAAAAAAAATACATACCGCAAAACCTCGAATTGAAGTCCAATGGGCTTAATCTCGAGATGAAGCCCATCTCGAATTGAAGCCCCTCTTCAGTTGGCAAAATTAGCCTCGATATGAAGCCCATGGGCTTCTTTTCAGGATAGCATAGGCTTTTTTTCGAGATAGCACCGTACATGAATTTCAAACAAAATAAATTAAAAACACTCTTGGTTTGTACAGTAGTTTAAGTGATTTAATGCCGGTTAATACAATCCATGATACAGTTTGATTTTACAGTGGCCCTATTTATTGTTTTGTAGTAGTAATTCCCAAAATTTACATCATTCATTTTGAAAAGAAACCCCTTTCTTTACTTTGCAAAAGTGGC
>NW_022728008.1:0-1531 GCF_011630105.1 Anneissia japonica | reverse complement strand
TACTTTTTATTGTAGCCATGAGTTTTATAGACTATTACAGGTATGGCATCCAACAAAGTTATTACATGCGATCAAACTAAATGCAATAAAGTAGCCATGATAGACATTGTAATAAGAGAACTAATACAACTACAGTATAGTGGGAAAACCAACTTGCTGGTATTCTCCTACAAAGGTGAGAGCAGGCCTATGTTTATGTCTGTAGTCTTCTTCTTCTTGGTGGAGGGCCAACTTGACGAATTGAGGGATGTGGACTACTCACTCCTATTTACTTCTCCCCAAGGGTCCCATCGTGTCATGCGCAGGCCAAGAAGGTGCGCCGTCTAGTCCATAGTGGCAGTGGCTGTGAGATGGACCAGTACACTGGGGTAACCCCCTACTCGTCTCGAAAGATGTACTGGGTTCTTTATACTGCACAAGAGCCAAAGGTATACACTGGACCTAATGTTTACAGTCCTTATCAGAGAAGACTTGTTCCACCTCCAGAACCATAGGCAAGCGTGCCGTTCGAAGAGTACCAATATTATGGCTGTAGGTAGCGGCGGCGCCCCTGCCTGAACCGCTCAGCAATTCAACTCGCCCCCAGTCAAGAAAATACAGATATAATCGCCTTTCCTTATAAAGTAACTGATACTGTAACTCTTTTCATCCATTAGGTATTTGGTTACACAACAGTTACTTATAATAACTCCATTCATATAGGCTTAGTATTAAAATTCAACTTTATTGCAATAAATTAAAACATGATTTGATAAAACAAGTAAATAGTACTGAAAAATTAATTAAAAGCACATTCAATACGTCAATAAGATAACAAGAAAAACACCAAAATCATTGAGAAAATATTAATTTATTGCAAAAATGCCCCCCCAAAAAAATATTACATTAAAAATAATTACCAAATTATTTTATTTACAAAAATTTCAATTTGAATTACATTATGTATCAAAATATTAGTATTACTGTAAAATAAATAGATGAAAAGGGTCAATATTCAACATCCAAAGATAAAAAATTCTATTTCCAATTATTATTATATTGGTCTTGCTTTCCAATAGGTTGTAAATGTAATATTTATATCTCTATTTTGTATGGTTTGTGCAATTGTCTGGTACTACTTTTTATAAGTACTGTATATTTTTATTTCATATATTATTCTATTTTTTTGCATTTGAGAAAATGAGTTTCATTTTAAATTTTTAATTGATTATGACAATATGATTCAGATTCTGCTCTTTAATAAATATTACACATATTTTTCTGCCCAGAGGCATTTATATATATGCAAAATAAATAGCTTTACATTTCATCAGCAAAAATGTGGTAGTGTCTCTTCAGAAGAAAGGCAGGGGCGGAGGGGGGATCCAAGTCGGCCCAGGGCCCCCTTTTGGAAAGCAAAAAAAAAAAAAATGATTGATCGCCTAAAATGCCTCAGAAGGTTACTTCCCCCTAGATAAGCGCCCCCCCCCCCACTTTTTGACATCTCTGGATCCGCCCCTGGAAGGCATTAAATTTTTAATTTTAATCTCTC
>NW_022728007.1:0-1236 GCF_011630105.1 Anneissia japonica | reverse complement strand
GAGTTCGATTCGAAGCAGCAAGCATGTGCTTTACACGATCAAGCAGACTAAAAAGTCGCTATCTCTGTTAGACACTAAACGGTATATACTCGACGACGGAATAACTACCTACGCGTACGGGCATAACAAGATAGAGCATACCCCTGACTAGATTTCGTAATCACGTGACTGATTGCTGAAATGAGTTTTGTATCGATGACGTCAACCTGAAATCGATAGCATCATTTCCGCCGCTTTGGAGGATAATGCAATTAGCGATCAAGAGTTTAATCTCATACTCGAGGAATATCGCAAGTATCAAGAGATGAAGCAAGATGCCATTGTCAAAGGGAAAATTGCAATCGACTCGCTAAAAACGAGATTGACTCAAGAGGCTGCAAGTGGGAAACGAATTTAGATTACGTGACTGTTTTTTGTGGAAATGACCTTTTGTGATGACGTCATCGGAGATGACGTCATCGGGGTCAAATGATGTATGATGACGTCATTGACAGGTCGTTTACAAAATTCTGTATATTATTAGCAGGATTCCCGACCTTGGCTGTTTACAAAATTCTGTATACTATTTGCAGAGCCCCCGACCTTGGTCGTTATTATTAAACAAAAATGGCATATACATTTGCAAGCGGGAAACGAATTTCCCGAAAATTAAGAGTATTCCCGACCTTGGTCGTTATTATTATACAAAATGTCATATACATTTGTATAATAATGGTCTGAGGTCGGATATACTCCAAATACAGCTACTACATGTATAAAACCTAATACCACATCATACTTCCATTGTATCTTTAATATTCATTCACTCTGTGAATATGATATAGGTTTCGACATAATACCCGTTATATTATTACTTCGCCATGCAAACCTTTAAACAATATTAAGACTTTTCGCAGATGATACTAAATTATTTAAAGTTATTCAATCTGATTCTGATAGAGCTCTCTTTCAATATGATGTGGATGCAATGTATCAATGGTTTAGAGATTGGCAGTTCAATTTAACAAAGTGCAAAATATTCCATTTTGGGTCTCGAAACTTGTTGTTTGAATACTATATTGGTGAGGGTACTTCCAGAGTTAGCATTGAGAGTGTCAATGAAGTAACTATCTAGGAATTGTAATTGATCGTAAATTTAATTTTTGTGCTCATGTTTCTAAGGTTGTAAGTTCCTGCTAATAAGATGCTTGGGATGATATGTCGATCTTTTAAATTTCTTGATGGTTCGAGTTATCT
>NW_022728006.1:0-904 GCF_011630105.1 Anneissia japonica | reverse complement strand
CTTGATGACGATCAACAAACTTTGCTGCAAAGATTCAAGGGTGTATTTGGTTGCAGTCTGTTTAGGAAAAAAACAATAAGAGAAAATTAACATTCTTCTATTTTTAGCATCATCCAAGTTTCTTTTCTCGACCGATTAATAAATGCAACATTAGTGTTTCTAGCAAAAACACCGTAGACTTGTCTGGTTGCGATATCGTAGCCACGCCTATTTTTCTCCAATTCACGTTGCGTTGGTGGAAAACTTATCTCTTTTGCTTTTGGATGAGGACCGGGTCTTTAACATCTGCTGTCTTTATCACTATGTTTTATTCCATTAAAACATTTTCTCTTTCGATTGGATGGTAGTTGAAAAACTGCATTGCATCTTTAAACCTCATACATCTGACGTACGTTAAATGGAATTCGAAGAAGAGGGACATCAAATACTATAATCCATTTCCAGCAAAATGGTGAAGAAATTTGTACCATCGTCTTTTGCACACGCTCTGTCTGTCTGTCTGTCTCTGTCTCTCTCTCACGCCTTTTTCCATTTGCATTGTCACTCGAATTCATTAAATGAAGTTTGAAGAAGGAGGCTACCGAATACGGTATAAGTCTTCCATTCAATGTCACATTTTCACCCTCTGACAGCAACCATTCCATGCTGCACCTCTCCCCCCCCCCCCGAATTTATTTTTTTTCTTCGGATCTGATCTTTGTATAAGAGACCAAGTTTCTTGTCCGTCTCAAATTAACACTTTTATATTTTATCTTTCTTAACTGCATATAGTATTACACTTTCAGCTGCATTAATTTGTCAAAATTGACGTCCAGCGGTACTCATTCCGTTTTCCACAGGAATACGTGGAATATATTAATCGGAATTCGAAGAAGAAAGTTGTCGTTTGCTACTTTCATCTAAT
>NW_022728005.1:0-642 GCF_011630105.1 Anneissia japonica | reverse complement strand
CGTCTGCCGCTGACGAACGCCGCCAAGTCCCACAGCAGTGCCGAACGGATGCTCGGTCGAGCTCCAGAGTATGACGAAGAAGAAGACGACGAAGACGAGGAAGGGAAGCTGCTGGCCACCTCCTTGGCAACGGAGACGACGGACGACGGTGTCTTGGAGTGCCAGTTGTACTGATCGATTCCGGCGCACTCCATCCGAAACCAGAAGTTTCGCGATCGCGACACCAACTCGGGATCCGATTCGACATTCGGTCTGGCGTCGCACAGGAAGGAGAGCAGGCGACGAATTTTGCACGCGCTCTTCACCTTCGCAGCCACCAGCAGTTCGAGGGACAGGGAGACGAGAGCTACGTCCGGATCTGTGCTCATGGACACTGCAGCCGCGGACGGGGATTTACCGGGACACCCCGGATGACATAGCGACTGTCTCTTATACACATCTAGATGTGTATAACTGCAAAGGTCGGTCGAACTCGACTACGGGACTTCTGGAGCGAGCAGGATTCGGTCTTGGACGGTCCTCAGCTTTCTTGCTCTCCTTGCGCGAGTACGTCGTAGGTTGGCGCCTCGGTCGTTCGGAGGACGTCCGTCCGGAGTCGTCCACGTCGTCGTCGCCGGCACCGCCACGTTCGACGATCTTGAG
>NW_022728004.1:0-705 GCF_011630105.1 Anneissia japonica | reverse complement strand
ATGGTAGACAGCAGCAAGTAGTCATTGATGGAGAGACGTTGGGTTGGCTTCCAGTCCAATCTGGCGTCCCCCAAGGTTCCATTTTAGGACCTCTTCTTTTTAATTTGTATGTGAATGACATCCCGCTTTTATTCGAACATTCAAAATGTCTTATGTTTGCAGAGGACTTGAAAATCTGTAAAACAATTAAATGTCTTGAGGACGCCAAAAAGCTTCAGGGAGACCTAAATAAGCTCTTGGTCTAAGTTATGGGGTATGGTACTCAATCCACTTAAGTGCAATACCTTAACTATTACTTTAAAGAAAAATAAAATCGATTATATTTATTTAGTTGACGACAAACCGATTAATAAGGTGCTGCAACATCGTGATCTTGGAATGATTTTAGATAGCTCCCTTACTTTTTCTTTTCATATAGACCATCTTCTTAGGAAATGCAATATGTTGCTTGGATTGATGTGGCGCAACTGTAAATATCTGGACCCACATTCTAAAGCATACCTGTACATTACACTTATTCAACCTAAATTCCGTCATTTATAATTCTATTTAAAAAACTCAGGCTTCACGTATTGAACGCCTTCATTCCCGGTTTTTGCGCTACATCAGTCACAATCGGACTAATATTAATTTTAAGTTTTCAATTAAATCACTCCAGTCCCGTAGAAATTTTAATGACCTTATATTTCTTTTTAAATGTTTGAC
>NW_022728003.1:0-1580 GCF_011630105.1 Anneissia japonica | reverse complement strand
AAGCCCGATAGGCTTAATTCTCAAAAAGAAGCCCATCTCGAATTGAAGCCCCCTCTTCAGTTTGCAAAATTAACCTCATAAAGAACCCCATCTCAAGATAGCATAGGCTTGTTTTTGAGATAGTGCAGTACGTACACTGTACATGAATATCAAGGAAACAAAATAAATGAAAAACAGTAGTTTAGGTAATTAAATGCACACTCCATGATGCAGATTGATGTTACAGTGACCCTATTTATAGTTTTATAGTCTCTTCTTCTTGAACGCTAGTCGTCGTTAGACATCGCGCATCTCACTAATTTCTGCCATTCGATGCATTTTTGAGCAAGTGCGTGCATAGACCTGTGTGTGTCTTGATGTTGGCCATCCATTATCGGCTGCCCCTGCGGACGTTTTTCCTTTCGCTCTGCTTCGTGGTATGCCATTCTGGCTGGAGTGTGTTCATCTAAGCGGAGCAGGTGCCCATACCATACCAGCCTTCTTTTCTTTACTTTCTTACTCCATTCTTCTTCCCCTGTCTTTCTATATAACTCATCATTCCTTATTTTCTCTGGCCACTTTATACCTAATATTCTTCGTAGAAACTTTCGTTGGAACACATCTATTTCATTCTCTAACAATTTGGTCATTGTCCAGAGTTTGCTGTTGTATAGGCAGATACTGGTGACATACTGCTGTATACATTGAAGACTCTCACTTTCAATTTGGTTGTTATTTTCTTATTTTGGAGTATACCACTTATTTTAGAGTATACCACTTATTTTAGAGAATGCTGCTAGAGAGAGGTGTTTTCTGTTCCTGATGTCTTCTCTTGATCCCAACTTGCTGCCTAGAAATTTACAATTTCGCCAATCTTCATTTCCTTTCCTTTGTATGGTATAGTCTTCCGTTTTGGATGCGTTTACCGTTAAGTTGTAGTCTCTAAGTTGAGGTGGCAGTCCTTTCTTTATTTCATTTACGTATTCTTGTGATGCAGATATCCATGAAATGTCGTCGGCATATTGAAGGCTCAATGTGAAATTGTATGTCTGATGTTGTTGTTGTTCATATGTTTGTAATATGTATGCTAAGTATGCGGTGAAGAGGATAGGGCTAAGGCAATCTCCTTGTGGAACCCCAATATTTGATATAATAGGGTCACCTAACTCCTTTGCTATCCTTACTTTAAGTTCTACTTGTTCTATTAATATTTTGATGAGGTTTAGTTCTTCAGGTTCTAGATTTTGGGATATAATCTCGATGAGCTTTTTCCTATTCACTGTATCAAAAGCGCTGCTCATGTCTAGCATAAGAAGAGTAAGCTTGTACTCAGATGAGGTAATGGCTTTCTCTGCAAGGGTTCTGAGAGCAAATACATGTTCGGTATCACTTCTCCCTTTGGTGTATGCTGCTTGAGAGAGCGGTATAACGCTCCTGAGTTTATCCCCTATCCACTGTATAAGACAGATAGCTAAGATCTTTCTGATGGTGTTCAAAAGAACAAGTGGCTTGAGGTTTTTGACAATACCTTTCTGTTTTACCTGACTTTGGAAGTGGAACTATGATTCCCTCTTTTATATCATTAGGCACTTTACCTGATC
>NW_022728002.1:0-542 GCF_011630105.1 Anneissia japonica | reverse complement strand
GAGAAACAAAAAACACTCTCCGTATGAGAATGACACAACATAGATCAGCTATCAGAACATCTAAGGCTTGATCAACCAGTAGCCGAACATTTCAATTTAGCTGGTTATTCAATTTCAAATTTCAGAGTGATTGCAATTGACCACAATGCCAGTTGGAGCGACAAAAATCGCAAAGACAAAGAGAATCACTGGGAACTTTTACTTAAAACAACCACACCATTTGGACTCAATATTAGGAACGTTCTCCCAGTACACTAAATTATGGCATTTCAATTTATTATGGATAAATCATTTGGCTTATTTATTGAGGCTTGCCTCTAAAGTTTAGTTTTGGCCTTCCTGTTTACTTGTTTAGGCTGTTTATTCTAATCTCACCCTCACCCAGCCTATTGTTTCCAATCATGCTTGCATGAAATTCTCACTTTATACCATCTAGCTTTTTCTACCCTCACTCACTCGCCACTGAGGAAGGACTAGTCACTAGTGTTGTCCGAAAGCTCTGGTTCTATTTCTGGCTGTTTACTTACGTTTACTTTTTAGCT
>NW_022728001.1:3305-6427 GCF_011630105.1 Anneissia japonica | reverse complement strand
ATTGATTAATCTATAATGAACTTATAATTCATATTCACTTAACTTAGGCCTAGCATTATTAATTTATGTTCGCAATTAGGCCTAGGTAGAAGTGGTCCTTTCCTTGACCTGGCCGGGGGTTAGCCTATAGGATAGGCCTAGCCAGGCTGAGACTAGAGTGAGAGTAGTCGGCCTAGGCTAGGCCCTAGCCTAAACTTAGCTAGGCTAGCATTTGCCTAGACTCTAGTTTAGTAGGCATAGGCTAGGCGCCTAGCACCCCTAGGCCAGGCTGTATATGATATGGCCTACCCTAGGCAGGGCACCTTAAATGGTGATCGTCACTACGTGAAGGAACAATCGAGAGGCCCATGATTCATGTATTTGATTAGGCCCTGGCCTTAGGTCTTATTACCCTGATACCCAGGCTTATTTTATGTTGGAAAGTTTTGTCCTTAGTGTAAGAGATGGATAATACTATTTAGTAATTATTGTGCAGAGATAACATGAGCTAACTAAGGAAAGTATATATATTAATTATGTAATGTCTTCTTATAACATCTTTAAAATAAAATTATGGCATAGATACAAGTGTATTTGCAGCCATTTCTATGCAGGCTTTTGAATGTCACAACATGGCCCTTTCCACTGCTATCTCTTACAGTAATTCACCGCAAAGGCAATGCAAACTATAACAGGCAGTAATTATAGACAGGATTAGTACACTGTATCCTCATACAGTATGATAGACTACCTAATATGGTAGATAAACTATGCAAGTTCCCATGACTATTACTTTATTTGCCTTTTCCTTTACAGGAGCATTTCTTCTGTGCACAGGTTGGACAGAGCAGCTATAACCAGGATAAGAATTTGAGCAGAACTCAGCCTTCCTCAAACCTAAAGAAGCAATGAATGCAAAAAGCCAAATCTGGACAGCTAAATTACACCATGGTTACTGCACTGGGGGAAATTTTCAAGAAGTGCTAAGGTTCAAGGACTAGTGTAAAGCCTTGATTTCCAGGATTGTGAGCCATCCTTAGGTATGTTTCTTGTATTCATTTGTCATTTATCCAGCAGTGTGCACATGAGTTGATAATTATAATCAGACATACGAAGTATTGCACATTTAATGCCTCACACCAAAGACCAAAAACTCACACATTGCTGCCCTACTCATCGTGCAATAATGTATAGTTCATACTAGCGCTATATAAATCTAACATATTATTTTTATTATTACTCATGGCCAGAATTTTGCAATAAGAATTTAATTATTGCATAAGCAAAGATGATTACAGTACTTTATTCCTTTAAGTAGTCTCAATGACCGTAAAGTAATCGACCATTCATAAGGCCTCATACATAAAACCAACTAACCATCAGAAAATGATTGCCTTCACACATAATCTAAATTAATACATTTTTTTTTTAAATACAGTAAATCTAGATTAATATCTTAGTGGAAAAATTGTGTAGACAATCAGGTTGTGTAGCAGTATAATTATACAAATGTTAGTTTGTAAGAAATACTGTGTGACTTTTGACTTCATTTTTCCTACTGTATATATATTTATATATATATATATATATATATATTTTTTTTTCACACACAAGAAATCAATGTATGCTTTCCGTGTACTCCTCAACTTGCTGTCGTCCGATACAGGGAAACATAAATGTGCATTAAGGGATTTGACAAAGTTGTTTATCGAACACAAATCGTAAGTGTACTAATTTTGTTTCCATTATTACATGCCTATGTTCAAAATATAAAAACCAATTATATTTTAAGGATTTGTATATTTAGATATGTGTTTACTGTGAATGAAAGTATGTATGTAAAAATGTGTCACATGTGTACCTTTAACTTTTAATGTACCCAGATGATCATCTTTTATGTTTGAATGCCTTGGTCAAAAGGAAAAACATCTAATTTGTTATAGTCAAATGGAAAAAAGTAATTAATATATACACATGTCTATTGATTATAAATTTAACAATAACATATAGGCCAACATATTTGTTTACCCTTCTCTGCTGCCATGTGACAAATTGGAGCTTTTTTTCAACCGATTCTATTTTGTTTCTGGTAGAAATAGAATCATAAATTATTGTTTACTTTAAAAGAATAAAACATTAATATACTGTATGATAAACCATTTTTATGACCGGACAACAACATTTACTACCATCTACATCTACTTCAATTTCAACTCAGATTTGTGTTTATTCTTTTTTTTCTTTAGGTTAAAAACCAAGGGAAGGATGCGGAGGCAGCAATTCCTGTTATACTTGGGGACAATGGATGATCCCCAGCAATTTTTTGTTATTTTGGATACTAACGCCATCTCTTGTTTGGATAACATCACATCTGCAGCTGATCGGCTTTTCTAGCTGCACTACATCCTTAACCTACATTATGTAAAAGCCCTTGAATTTTGTTATATCTTCTTGGAAGTGCATGCATATAACATCAGTTTGCCTGGAGAAAAGATTCCAAATAAAGTAGCGGAACTAATTTCTAACCTGGCAGCACTAAAATTATAGAGATTAACAAATTATCTATCTCTGAATCTGGTTGATTTAGACTTTATTATAAAAATCCTAATTTCATTTTTTATTTGTATATCTAGGAATAGTACACCTGATGTTGTCATCATAATTGATGAAAAGCAGCCACATTAATATTTTTTAATTTCCATATAAGCCATAGCCTACTTGCACCTAATGCTGAAACATACAACCTGTCAACATAATACAAGCTTGGGTATTCCAATTAAGTTATAACAAATATCAATTTGAATATTGAATTTAATTTTTCAAGTTTTTTTAGCTGATGACAGACATATATTTGTATTACAGTGCGATAGTGACTCATTAAAAGTCTTGTAAGTTATAAAGTAAATAAAGAAATGTTTACTGTAGTATAATAGTGATTTAATAGATTTGTTGAATGGTTACACATTGGCTAGTTGTGAAATAAATGTGAATTTTGAGTTCAATTTGAGTTGCTGTAGCTTATTAGGCTTTTGACGTTTGCAAGATTCGAAATCAACACCACCAGTTTCTAATACTCATACAGTATTTAAATTTACAACACTTAAAATGTTAATTACACTCTTATGAAGTTTAAAATCTACACT
>NW_022728001.1:0-2522 GCF_011630105.1 Anneissia japonica | reverse complement strand
GCATTACAGTTAACTGTAATTCAATTACAGTTAACTCGAATTGAATTCAAGTTAACTGCAATACATTGGAATTGCAGTTAACTTGAAATGAATTAGAGTTAACTCTAATTCAATTGCAGTTAACTTGAATGCATTTCAAGTTAACTTGAATACATTTCAAGTTAACTGCAATTGACTATTTTTGGTAATTTCATTAAGTGATTGTGATTTGCTGCTGTATTTGAGTTAAGTGCAATCGACCATTATATGGGAATTCCATTAAGTGACTGTGATTGGATGTTCACTTATAAGGTATATTTCCATTAAGTGATGGTGCTGTCTCTTATACACATCTAGATGTGTATAAGAGACAGCCATTAAGACAATTAAGGCAATCAGCTAAAAGTACTAACCAACCGTATGCTGGTCATTCATTTCAGAAGCAGGTAAATTCAAGTCTGGACCAGAGCCTAAGTCAGGCTCAAGACATGCCGGTTTAATCACCGCTTTCAGTATGCACAGTACAATCATAAATGACGTCATAATGCTTTTTTTTCATAACCTGTTTCGTCGAAAAGAAAATATTAATATGCTGTACCTGTAGGCTTAAATTATACGTTATGTTTGTATAATAGATTGTACAATGGAATATTTATCGGTTGTACATAAGCGTGTAAATTGGAATATTTTTAATCTTCGCCCCTACCCCTGACCATTTTCTAAAGATTTAGAGCGAACCTCAACATTTTGGGCAAATCCTGTTGCCACCAATGTATACGAAATTTCATTTAAATATTTTCATTTAGAAAAAAATATTTATAACATTGTTCTTATTTGCATAAGTCCTTATCAAATTAATAAACATGTAAACTTGTTTTAAGGTTTTGACATTTATATCTATTTGTTCGATATAATATAATGCCATATTTAATAGTCATAATAATAATAATATTTACTCAGACCATCTGAATTACGAATTTAGTCGATTTGCAAGAGCAAAATTATTATTATCAATAGTACAGTATAATATTCTTATTAACATATTAGTCTTCCTACTATAATTATTTCCCTAAATTTAGTATCGAACTTTAAATGCAAAGGTTTATTCTTAGTTGATTTAAAAAAAAATCATGCAAAAATATAAAATGTATAACTCATCTTTTAAAAGCGTAGTTTCAGTAAATGCTGACCCTCTTACTTGTATTCAGTTGTGGCTCAGTACATCAATATCACGTGCCTTGTAGTTCAACTTTTGGCTAAGTTGTCAACGTCGTGTATTTCTTTATTCCACCTTCACGCGGCTCTCAGCTACAGCTCTTCTATGATAGACCTCAATGCAGACAATATATTTATAACAGAAATAATATTATGGGGAGATTGAAACCTGCACCAGAGCATCCATCGTGTGTGTGTTTTCAAGTTAGGAAAGGGATTAAGTTCGCTGTTGGGCATATTCAAAGCCCTTGTGAATAAAGTTGAATAAATGAAAATAATGTTTTAACCAAACTCTGCTAATATTACAGCTTTAATGGATGTACCTCATATGGTTAAATCATTATTAGTATCATTTACTTTAAACACTGATTTTCAGCAGTTGTGTATTAAATTATAAAACCACCTACTGTGCTAACGCAATCAATTAGAGTACTGTACAATACAATTACAGTCCATAAAAAAAAATTAAATGCTAGTTTTTACAGGAGATTTTTAAATGCCACATATTTTTACTTATTTTCTACACCACATCAAAATGATTATTAAGATAACGTAAGCTTTGAATTTCAATAAATACACTGACTTTAGAACTGTCTAAACAATCAAATTTTATTGGACAAAATGATGACATCGCATCATGACCATACAATATAGGCACATCGTTACTATATGTACAACATATTATATTTTTGTTCTGTCAAGGAAAATGATAATCTGGACTGATAGGCTTAAAGATTTTTTTTAATGCAAATATCTGTAAATTGAGGAACCATGTGATGTACTAAATTACTTTAAAATATGTAAAGGCTTACTGTAATTTGAACAACTATACCTTATTTTCAAATATATTTTCAACGCAGTCATTATTTTAAAAAAAGATACCAGTAGAGGTGGGTGGAGGTGTAAAATATGGTTTGAAGTTTGCATGGCGAGGTAATAATTATATGCATATATATTTATATAATTATATATATTAAAATATATATATATATATATATATATATATATGTATATATAATAGATAATATACATGTATATATATATATGTATATATATGTATATATATATGTATATTATACATATATGTATATATGTGTGTGTGGGGGGTGGGTTGGGGTGTGTGTGTGTATATATTTTGATTTTCTTTTCTCTGCTGTTTCTTGTGTTTTTCCTCCTGTCTATTGTTCTCGTCCTGTCACCTGTCTGTATTCTGTCTTTATTTCCCTGGCTTGTCCCATTTTAAAGGCAAGATCTATGGTTTCTATTCTTTTCTTTTCTTTGCCATTTTTGTGTTATATATATTCTATTTTTGAGACTATTAATATACT
>NW_022728000.1:0-769 GCF_011630105.1 Anneissia japonica | reverse complement strand
CCAGCATACGCTTAAACAAGAAGGCCTAGGCGTACGTATCTAGGCCTAGCCTAGGCCCAGGGAATACAATGGTTTTGGCCGCGAATTAGGCCTAGCACAGTACAGTAGTATAGTTAGGGAATTCAACAACTTAGGCCTAGGCTAGGCTAGGCTACACAAGTATAAATTACTTACCTTGTACTTCACTGTGACTTGTCAAATTTGCTTAGGCCTATAAAATCTTCCTTCCTTTACACTCGCTACAAGACGACGGCACTAGAATGGGCGCTTCGTTTGTGAATTCAAAACTTGAAACGGGACACCGGAACTGCCAAAGACAGATAGTTCATTGGCTTAAGTCCGATGCTCCGATCATCGCTTGCTTCATTCAAACTGTTATTTCTACTGAGCATGCGCACACACTTATTAAATAAAAAGTACCGCAATGGAGCATTCATGTCATAACTGTTGCTACGTATAACGTCCTAAAAATAAAGTATAATTAACAGTGGGTCAGAGGGGAATCCAGGGCATAATTATCTGCCCAGGTATGTAGCATGTGGGGCTCATGTAAAATGAACATAAGAATGGCCATGCATTTTCCCAGATATTTGGCACATGGGCCCCATGTGGCGTAACATATTCCTACAGCTATCTGCCCAGTTACTTGGCATATGGGGCTATATGCAGAATAAACACAGGCACAAATATTATTTCCTATATATTTGACACATTAGGCCCTATGGGAATTTTTCATATAGGAATTTGGCATATTGGACCCATGTAGATT
>NW_022727999.1:0-1024 GCF_011630105.1 Anneissia japonica | reverse complement strand
AGGCCTATACCATTAATAATGATTCAGCATATTAAATCAACTTACGTCTATAGATGTAAAATCTGTTTTTTTTTTCTTCAATAAAATGTTACCTATTTTATTCTGTTTAAAAAAATAATCTTATAAAATACCTTACATTATAAAGTTTCATTGTAAATTATATGAGAATTTAATCCACATAATTTATGTTTTCAATTATTTAAGCATTTAAACAATTCAGTGGGCCTAACGCTGGATGTAAATGTAAAACAAAACAAAAACAAAAAACAAAAGCATCGCCAAAGTGTTCATGTATGCAAATGCTAATACTGTACTATCGCGCGATTACATGTGTATTTTTGGTAAGCAGAGCTCAGGATGGTTCACACGAGGTGACGAATATCCGTCGAAATGCCGTATAAATAAACTGCAATTATGTAAATAACATTCACTAGAAGTTTACGAATATCTTAATTAATATAATCTTAATTAATATTTATAATTAGTTAATTACTAATTAATTAATAGATTGATATAAACATTGTGACCTTATAACTACAATTTATTCAATATGTTTTAAATAATAAATACAAGAATCCTGCAACGAATTTTTCAGGTCAGAAATTGGCGTCAAAAAGTAATAATTTTACAATCCCGATCTTCGTATTTGTCGGTTCATGGAAATAGCGACGATAAACATATAATAATTAGTTTATAGTTTTTATTATAGTTATAATAATAATTATATATATATATAATTATTATTATATACATAAATTATGTGCATAAATCGCGTAAATAATAAGCCTAAAACAATTTATGTATTACGTGAACGTAACAGAAGAGGAAAATCTGATCAGAATGAAGTAAAAAAACTTTGCCTCCACCAGGACCCAAACCCATTGGACGCAAAGTTTCTTTTTTCATTATGATAAGATTTTCCTCTTATATTATGTTTAAATATATATAAAATATATATATTTTATATATAATTATATTATATAAACGATATACATGTACATATATACATATATATGTATATGTA
>NW_022727998.1:1536-1889 GCF_011630105.1 Anneissia japonica | reverse complement strand
GAGTGGTTCGCGGCGTGGTGAAGGTGTACGGTTGCCCGCCAAAGTTCATCTTCGACGAGAATCCAATATTGCCCCACGAGAACCAGTGCTGTCACTCATCCCGCCTGATACTCGCCCACAAGAAATGGCTGGCCAAACAAGATCGGCAGTTCCTGCACGACCAGGTGATCGTTGAGTCACAGCTGGACCCGGCGGACCTCCTCTTCGCGTTCTCGTTGGTCCATCCCACCCTGAAAAACGAAGAGGAAGAATCTCATATGAGGAAGGTGATCGAGGAAACCGTGTTCAAGAACATGACAGAACAAAAAGAGATCGTGTATTACGATCGTAGCGCGAGGAACGAATTGCAGACC
>NW_022727998.1:0-1464 GCF_011630105.1 Anneissia japonica | reverse complement strand
TACCGCAGAAAGATGCCGAGACTTGGAAATAAAATCTTGAATTTCGTCGCGAAAGAACCTGAGATTCTGGAATCGGAAACGTTGCACGTGGAACGGAGAAAAGCGTGGATGAGCATGCTGGCGAACGGTTCGGAGCGCAGGTTGAGGGAGGAGTTCGGGGAGGATGCTGGCCGGTACCTGCGAGAAGTCAAGAAGCGAGAAGACGAGATGATGGGCGAAAATCGGGAGCTCGGTTACGTCCCGCTTACATACAGTGTTGGGGCTCCCAAGCACTCTCCTTGTGTCTGCGCGCAGCACGATTTCTTAATGATCTAGAAACGGGTCTGCCAGAAATCGCCGCTGAAATGTCGAAAACAAATGTAAAATAACAATAAAAGTTGAGAAAAACAAATATTTGTCTGTTTATCTTTTATTTCCTAAGATTTATGATATTGATAAGAATGAAACGAGAAACTGGAAACGGAGAGAGGTCGCCAGTTTGGTTACATCTATGTGAAGACAGACGGCGTCGTATGCATACACTTATGACGTCACCTGCTGTTGTTATAAAAGCCAACATTTTTTCCGAACCCTTTCATTTCGTGAAAAGAGAGTAAGCAAATATCTGGAAATTCGATAGCAATCTGCCCCAAAGTAGGGAAGACCTTCTGCCGTGTGAACTGCGACCCGGCAGTCGGATCGACGACGACTTTCTGTTCGACGAGGAGATGATGGTCGTGTGCGTGGAAGCCACGTCGAACGAGCTGTCTCTTATACACATCTACTGCCAACCGTACGTGTACTCCTTGCTGCAGGTCGTCTTCCGGATGGCGTCTCAGCTGCATTACAAGAAGCAACCGTACCAATTCGTCTGTTCGTTGCTAGAGCCGAGTGTGATCGTCCACGAGGACACGAGAGGAGGAGTCGATTGCGGTCGCGTGTTCTGGCTCGTGTTCCCCAAGCGTTTGAAACACTGGTTCAAGATGGCCATTTGGGACATTTTAATGGTGAGCAATGGATACATCTCCTGGGGGAGCACGTTGAGAACTGACGTAAGCTACGACACGCTGCTGGATCCGGAACACGAAGAGGACGGCGAAAACAACGAAGCAGAAGAGGAGGATGGCGGAGAGCAGAATGCGAGGAGAGGGTGGAAAAGAAAGAGGCCAAAAGACGGAACCAGTTCTCTGAAATTTGCTTTCAGGAACTTCGATCCCACGCTCGGCGAAGGGACGTCCAACATGAAGAAGATGAAAGTTCACAGTCCTGTACCGTTTCTCATACACATCTAGGGAAAATTTCGATCGCAGCCTTGAGTTGTACTTCGACCACAAAGTCCCGGGAATGCCCGACGGCGGTCTCCGTCCGACTGTTCGGGAATGGGACACGCCCGACGCCTGGGAGGTTCGCATTGACTTGATCTCTCCGAACAATTTATTCGGGTCGGCGAGACGATCTGATTACGTGGAAGATCTCGCACGTGAG
>NW_022727997.1:0-969 GCF_011630105.1 Anneissia japonica | reverse complement strand
ATATTTATCGGAAATAAACTGAATTTGTCAATACTGTACTTCATTTTATTAAAAAATATATAAAACTAAATCGAATTATAATATAACGATTTGCCGTAAGTAGCTGAATTAGAGACTGTAACTTGCCAAATGAGCAAGTTATTCCATATTTTGAATACTGTATTTCATTTCTTTCAAAAATACACTAAAAGTAAACCAAATTATAATATAATGATAGGTCACATATAAATGAAATTATAACATTACTGTAACTCGTCAGATGAGCAAGCTATTCTATAGGCCTATTTTCTAAATAAAAATGTACGATAAATACTAAACAAATAATTAAAGAATAAATTAAAGTAAGTGTTTCAATAAAACTATTAACAATATATTGCGGTATAATAAATATTTAAACAAGACCGTCAAAAAAAAAATTAATATATTACAAAAATATAAAAATACCTTCTTTACATGCCCCTTGATCAAAATTAACTCCCTTTTCCCCTCTATTTTGTGTTGTTAAATTTAATTTTATAATTCCTTATAATTATTGTCACTATTTTTGTAGAGATTTAAAAATTAGTAAAGTGAAAATGACAGGAAAAATTGAAAGAAAAATGGGCATGTAAAATAAAGTGTACCCAAAAATAGGAGCACTGAGGTCAGAATGACAGGGAAACATTGAAATTCCCTGGTGGAATTGCATATCTAAAATGACTCAGAGCTTACTCTGTCAATTTGATTGATGATTTTCCTAGGCTTGCCTGACAGTACATCTGGGAAACTGTAAACTGTAGCAGCTTATAACAATAACAGCAAATAATAGAGTCAATTAAATGAAATAACAAGTTGAAAGGATATCAGATGAAAAGTGCCATGAACTTGTTGGTGGCCACGATAAAAAAAATTGAAATAAAAGCTTGAGCACAAAATCGGCCATAGTTGACTTTTTTTTATCACTAAGATTCGTCTAACCCTAGTCAGCAG
>NW_022727996.1:0-943 GCF_011630105.1 Anneissia japonica | reverse complement strand
CTAACTTGCAAACATAAGCTGATTTTTAAAAACTTAAAGCGTGATTTTATTGCTTCAAACATTTTCAATGGGGGATTAACTGGAAGAGGTCCAATATTTTAGGAAGTGTGTGAGCCACCCCAGCCTCCAGATATACCAATGTGTACCATGTAAGTATTCACTTTTTTATTCACCATTTTAATGGAATTCACTTCCCACTTTCACAAAAGGTTCCAGTAAAACATGTTGGACAAGTACAGGTGTAATCGGTACAGGAATTGGGAACAGCATTACAAGCAGCTCCATTCTGACACAAATTGTTGGAACAGGCATTAAGTGCTGTTAACACAAAAAGAAATTAATTCAGGATTCAAACAGTTAAAATGGGAACAAAATATGAAACATTTATCCTGTAAAATGTGGAATACCATAAAAAAAAACTTACTAAATAGAGGGTAAATTAAGTAGAAACCCCGCCTTACCAAGCAGTGTTGGTAAGCTGATATTTCAAACCATGTAGAAACATTTTTTATATAGTTCAGGATATCTCGTATTTCAGAAGTGATATATCATTGAATCACTAAACACATAGTGCTTGACTTGAGGCTACTCAGAATCGTGGTTGACCTATAATTTTTGGAAGAAACCCCTCAAAACATCATGATTATAGTTTTTAACAAGCATGAACCAGAGCCTTGCAGGCGTCAACGTTCTTATGCATGATACATGACTTAAAAAGTATATAGGCCCTATTTCAGTGTATGCTATTATTTGTTTCTAGCCGTACTTATTGTGTAATGGAGTGTATCTGGTGGTATTTGAATCTGTTTAACCATGAAGTCTCCGTGGTCTAATGGTTTTGACGCTCGCCTTGACAGCGAGAGGTCGCAGGTTCGAGGCCCGCCAGAAGCATTTTATTACACAATTTCTTTATTCATTTATTTACAGGACTACATTCGTTGCG
>NW_022727995.1:0-603 GCF_011630105.1 Anneissia japonica | reverse complement strand
CTTTAGCTAGTTATACTTTACTCCTATCATTACATATTCAAAAGTTGGTCAAACCTACCTCTTCTCTGCTTATTTTACCCATATATATGTAGTTTATTGGATTTTGGCGGCCATTTTGAAAAAAAGCGCCCTCACGCGAAAGTTCTCAGGTTACGTTCTTTTTACCTCACATATTCTGATTCCCCATAAAAAACTGGTCTAGAAAAACCATATGATAATTTCTACCTCTCCAAGTGGCACCTATCTCAATTATAGCCTGGTCTATTTGAAGCAACGCGGAATAATCTGGGATAAGAGAGAACAATTGAATATGTATGTGAAGATGTACGAGATCTGACGGCAACAGTGTTTAACTAGAGATGGACTAATACCATCCGGACCTGCAGATTTTGTTGACTTGCATCTTCGAAATTCACTACACGTTTCCTCTTCAGGAATAATTAAAGGACAATCAATGTTAAGACGACTGTCTTCAGCAGGAGAAACGCAATTGTCAACATCACTAGGGAGAAGAGTGTCAAAACGACAGAAAAAAAAATATTCAATTGCTTGGGGAGATTATTATCTTTTGAAAGAGTAACACTAGACTTACGTTTATAATTA
>NW_022727994.1:0-546 GCF_011630105.1 Anneissia japonica | reverse complement strand
CCGGATCGCAACAACCTGACCCCTTTCCGCGAAAGCAGGAAACTCTGGAGAACGACCACGACGCATAACCTGATGGCCTGCGAGGCGGTGAGAACGATCGCCCAGTGTCGTCCGACCTTGTTGATCGGACAGTCGGCGGCGTCGATGCTGTTGGCGCTGAGGTCCAGAAGGTTTTCGTAGCAGTCGCCCAAGGACGTATCGCACTCCATCAAGTCCCGACCGTCAAAGGCGCACGGCCCGAGTTTGTAGACGAGCACGTTTCTGACGAGGTCGACGGTGGCGATCGCTACGCTTGCCAGAGACGCCGCCTCCCACACGTCGGAGAGCGATGCGTACCTGGAGATCGCGGCGGCCGAACACGAACGCGTGCACCACGTATTCCGAAGACAGAGGGTAGACGATCGCTCCTGCGAACACGTCCACAAGCAGGGTCGCCACGACGATCGGAATGCCCGCGTTTCTGTACCACCCCCAACCGCTTCCGCTACGAAAGCCATCGGACGAATTGGTTATGTGCAGCATCGCCGGTGCTATTCCGGTCGGCAT
>NW_022727993.1:0-1041 GCF_011630105.1 Anneissia japonica | reverse complement strand
GCTAAGAAATTTATATAATAGGCAGAGACACGTTTGTGATACGCAAAATCTGACCTCAACATCATTCCTTACCGTGGTTTCAAAAATTCCTTAATACTAAACTTCAGGCAGTTGTAGCTCATGGGCGTCTGTATTTATGATTTCTTGATTTTTCTGGTCCTGGGCACAATTGTTGTCTGAGTTGGGCCTGCTGATGAGTTGTGAACATTCATATTTACCTTAGCTGCACGTATCATGGATTTAGTTGTTAATCGTGACGTTGTTCTCATCCATTTTCTGTATGTGTCAGTAGCGACCGGATTCTCTTCTCCATCAAAGACGGCTGTGCATGGTAACTCGTACTGCCAGCCATCCACTAGGCGGTATTGGTATCTTCCCATTTTTACGATGTAGGGAGATTCGGAGAGAACACGACGATGGTTCTTATTTCCATTAATTGAATGCGCCTTTCTGTGGCAAATGTTGCATATGATAAGAAACAGGTCCCGGACACAACCAATGCGATTCGGACGTTTAAGTAAAGCTGTGACTACGAGTTCCTTGGAAGACAGAAAATCTTTCACACAAGACTTTCGAAGCTTCTTTTCGTAAGGCATGCTTGTTAATGTGACCAAGTTGTTTTGATCGTGTGGTATTTATATCATGAAACCCTATTGTATGGCCAAATTCAAAGAGAAAGTATATTTCTACCTAATACATTCATCTATTGAATAGGGCCTAAGCATGTCCACCGCCCCGTTATGTACGGTACACATTACAATACTCAACGCAATAGCATGCGGTCTATAAACACTACAACAAAGCTAAATAACTATGCGGCTTGTTTACGGCGGCGAATACAAAGAATAACAGCTTCCTTTCAATGATGCTTTGACATATAATATGATAATTATAATGATGTTAATGTTAGCTCTTGCAATTTTATTAAAATCGTAATTTAAATGGTTTGATTAATTATTATTATTATTAATATATATCTATATATATGTATATATATTATATACATTATATATATTTTATATACATTATATATATATTATA
>NW_022727992.1:808-1036 GCF_011630105.1 Anneissia japonica | reverse complement strand
CCTCTTCTTATTCAGCTATGTTAAAGTGAAAATAACACAAAGGAATATCCCCTTAAGTGCTGACACAATGAAATAATAAAATATTATTATTATTATTATTATTTATTATTATTATTATTATTATTATGAAAATAATAATAATAATTATTATTATTATAAATAACATTAAGGATTATCCCCTTAAGTGCCGACCTAATGAAATAATAATAATAATAATAATAATAATAA
>NW_022727992.1:0-802 GCF_011630105.1 Anneissia japonica | reverse complement strand
AGTAATGGATTGTTTATGTTATAATAATAATTTATTAATAGTAATTATTTTTTTAATTATTGTTTTTTTAATTATTGTTATAATGTGGTTTTGTGAAAGAATATAATGTATGTATACAAGCCTCTTTTAAGGCAAAACACCTTACAGCCTTGAGAATGTAGAAGGTTGCTTGCAAGGACATTGTACCTTTGCCTATGTTCTCATTATAGTTGATAGAGGTTTCCTAAATTCAACATAATACAGTATAACCATGGAGGTATAACACATTTCAAATTAACACATTTCCAATTTCATTAGGATAATCCTTATTAATAATAACAATAATAATAATAATAATAATAATAATAATAATAATAATTAGGTCATTGCCTATGCCCTCATTATTGTTAATAGAGGCTTCTTAAATTCAACATACAGTATAACACATTTCAAGGAACACATTTTCCTTTTCATTACGATAATCCTTACTAACAATAATAATAATAACAATAAAAATAATAATAATAATAATAATAATAATAATAATTATTATTATTATTATTATTATTATTATTATTATTATTACTATTTTACTAAGTCAGCACTTAATAATAATTAATTCATTACGATTTTTCTTTATTTCACTAATGTTTAAATAATAGTATTATTATAATAATAATTATTATTATTATTATATACTAATACTAATAATTATAATTATAATAATAATAATAACAGTAATAACTATAATAATAATAATTTTAAGAATAATGGAAATAATGAAAATGGCATTCAAGAGTAAAATTTAAATAAGCTATTTTTG
>NW_022727991.1:0-2497 GCF_011630105.1 Anneissia japonica | reverse complement strand
ATTAAAGCACCTCTCTTGAACTTCCTGTTTTTTTTTTTTTTTCGTAATTCATCATTATCACATGTCTTAGTATTGTGCCTCAAGAAGGTAATGTGTTGTTGTTTGCCAGCTTCACAAGAAGGTCTACTAAATTTACCAATTACTAGACAACCTCTCTTGTTGTTTTAAAATCATCCATTCCTACTTCATATCTAATAATACAAATTAATTTCCATATTAAGGTCAACACAGACAGTGCCATAATGCTGGAGAAAGTCTTAGGTCATCACAAGAATGTGTGACTGCGCAGATCGAGCATTCTCACAATCACCCATCACGACGTCAGCATTTTAACTCAAAGACCCGATACGATAAACCGCATTAGGCTAAATTGTACGATGCTGTTTGAGTTGTCTTTGGTAAAGGCTATGTACACTGTCCACCCTTCAGACCTGCTTTGTGGCAGTGGAGGATCCAGGAATTCGAAATGGAGGGGGCCTTTGGAGGGACTCCCACAGATGGACAGTATAGACCACCTCAGCCCCAACATTGTTTGTGCTGTGGTACGAAAATATATGGTTATAACCAGTAGTGACACTCAGATTTAAATTTGAATATAATTTTCTCTCTTTTTTAGGGGGCCCAGGCCAGCTGGGCTACCCTTGAATTCACCAATGCTAACTCTGCTTGCAATTTTGATGCTTTCCTTCACTTACTCTAGTGCTTCACTAATTCCTGTATCCACTACAACTTCTCCATTTTCCCTCGTTATTTCTGCCTATACTGTAAAACCTATATTGTTTTGATAGCCTTAACTAATGTGTATTCAAGACAGGCAATTACTGATTATAAGCATCCTCTGGCTATCCATCACACTCATGGGTGGGTGGAAAGCTGTAATGACCATTATGTTAAGCTTTTACCTGAGGACACCAGTTTAGGTCATTGCCACATCCTTGCAAGTTTCTCTTTAAGACTGTGGACACAAACATCTCTATATTGTTACCACTTTTTACTTTTGGACAGTTCTATCACGCAAAGTGATTTATTTTTATCTGTTGTTCATCTAAAGTTGCTTCTGTTACTGTATAAGATAAGTAATGAATGATATGTTATATGAGTATATCAGTGTTTAGTTTCCAAGAATCAAGTTAGCATTAAAGCATATTTAGCAGTGAAATCATTGACTATACCCTTTAAAGTACTGTATTATCCATTATTTATTGTAGATTTTTTGGGGTTTAATGTTTGATCATTATCATTGTTATATTCTACCTACTGTATACATTTTTTATATATTATTGTAGGTGAATGTAGTATCTAGTGCTCTCAATGGGAAGCTTCAGCATCTTCAAGCAAGTGTTTGTGACAAAGAAGAGATTGAATTCCTGAATTTTGCAACAGTGTGGGTACCAAGTAATGACGCTGATGAAGAGGATGATGATGACTGCTATTTTTCAAAGGTAAAACACCTGTAAAATACAGGTTTGACTTACAAACAAATTTATACAGTGTAACCAAGATACTAGATAGTACTCTCCAAAGAAAAAAACTATATCACCAAAATGTGTACTAACATAAGAAGTTTGTTTATCTCCAGCCACATGTGGCTCATTATTAATCTTAAATAGATTGCGGTAAATTGTCATTTGATTTTTTTATCAGAAAAGAGAAGAGTGCCGCGTACGTCTGAGGATGCGTAAAAGCTATGACATGTTTCCACTTCACTTTTGCTATACGAAAATGCTCTTTGTGTAATGAATTCTGTCGTGTTCCTCTTCATTCAATAATTTGTGTAATGTAAAAAGAGTATTTTATAATATCTTAAAAGAGATAAATGGGAATATAGACATTCTTTTCATGATAAAGGCCTTAAAATTATATATATAATATATATTTCTTCCAGATTTTTTGCAGCAGCTGCACGGATATATTGTTACAAACATTTATTCATTACTAATTTAGTATATGACGATATAGCATTCATACTGTAAAATTGCGTAATCTAAAACACTAATGACAAACATCAGAATAAAGTTAACAATCATAATATTAATAGCTAAATTCAATCTAGAAGTATCAGTTATCAGTAAAATATTTATTGAATGTTACTAAACCTAATACAAAGTTTGCAAAAAGATAATGAATACTTTTGACATTTAAAAATATAAATATATAATAATATCATAAATGATTCAAAAGAAAGCTAATATTAAATTCTGTATTGAAACTAATCAATTATTACATTGTAAGAAGATTACCAAGATATAAGTAGTAAATGTAGTCAAACAGCCTTTGGCACAAATGACTTGAATAATCAACATGAGGGGCACATTACCTGAAACCAAACCAATTACAATAAATGATCTCATTGATTGAATAATCATCAATGATATTCTTAAAAGAATTTTCCCTACAAATTGCTTATTTAAAATTATAAAGTTATCAACTTTAAATAATTCAGGTGAAAAAAAAAAACATTACAAACTTACATATGTTGGCTGAAATTTAAGAATAT
>NW_022727990.1:0-1526 GCF_011630105.1 Anneissia japonica | reverse complement strand
AAATCCCACAATGGGATTGGCAACCGCTACACAAAACATGGGCCTAGTCTCAGAAAGCCACAGGGACCCAGACGCCCATCATTACGCCACTGATATTTTTTTCATGTTAAGTCATCGTATCCCTCCAAAGCAGGTCATCCTGATGACCAGCCTATTCGATTGATCAAAGACTTTACGCCCGAATTGAGTACACCTCTCACCAACATTTTCAATAATGCGCTCAAAAAGGGGGTATTTCCTGATGTTTGGAAAAAGGCGACTGTTGTTCCTATACCCAAAGTTAAGAGTGTTGCATCTGTAGATGATCTTCGGCCCATATTACTGACTCCGATTTTTGCCAGGATCTTTGAGAAATCTATTGTGCGTTGGGTCATCGATGATATTAAAAAAAAGTTGGACTGTAAACAATTTGGTAGTAGAAAGGGATCCTCCACAACTCATTATTTGATTAGCCTAATTGATTGCATTTTTAAGGATGTGGAAAAAGGAGGTACATATGTTAATATCTGTGCAGTTGATTTTATGAAAGCATTTGATAGAGTTGATCATTCCGTTGTTATAAAAAAGTTAATTGACCTCGGGGTGAGATCGTCTTTAGTTCCCATCATCTGCAGCTTTCTGAGTGGCCGAGTTATGAACACCAGGTACGCAGGCTCCCAGTCCTCTTACATCTCCATTAATTGTGGAGTCCCACAGGGAGCACTACTCGGGCCAGTGTTATTTCTCATTCTCATCAATGACGCCATGATTGATAGCTGCAGAAGGTGGAAATATGTAGACGACCTCACCCTCGGTGAAGCCGTTCCTAGAAATTCTATACCTATTATGCAATCCCTCCTGGATAACTTAAATGAATGGTGTTTTCTTAATCAGATGGTACCCAAACCTTCTAAATGTCGCATCATTACTATAAATTTTTGGAGCATAAAACTCCTGAAATGATTTTGCCGAATTTTACCCTAAATGGATCAGTACTTGATGTAGTTGATCATATCCGATTACTGGGTGTAATTATTCAAAGTAATCTTAAGTGGGATCTCAATACAGAGAATATTGTCTCTAGAGCCTCCAGACGTTTGTTTTCATTATGTATACTTAAGCAAGCTAATGTCGCATGTGCAAATTTAATCACTGTGTACGTTTCATATATAAGACCGATTTTAGAATATGCTGCACCCGTTTGGCATGGTGCTCTGTCTCGATCCAATTGTATGGCTATCGAAAGAGTCCAGAAAAGGGCCTTTCGCATTATTTTAGGGTTTAATTATATTAACTATGATAATGCTCTTTCAATTTTTAATATTCCCTCACTCGAGAAAAGAAGAGAAACACTTACACTTGCTTTTGGCAGTAGTTTGTTGAAATCTGTTGTTTTCAGAGATATGCTACCCTCTTACTATCATAAACCCTCTAGAACTTTGAGATATACTCGCCTGCTTGAAATACCTAAATCTAAGACTGAGAGATATAGTAAATCACCTATACCCACATTGGTCCGTATTATCAATAAGCATCATAATCCAACA
>NW_022727989.1:0-964 GCF_011630105.1 Anneissia japonica | reverse complement strand
TTTTTCTTTGTTTTTTGGGTAGGCTTGTCTTTTTTCGACCAAGCTTCCATTTTAAGCGTTCTGTCAAGAAAAACAGTTAACATCGATTACCACATGTCGGATAAATCTCTCTGGGTGCATCTACTGACTTGGAAATCTAATTTTCAACTAGCTCCAATCAGAACTTAAAATCGAGCTATAGATTTCTAATTAAGAATTATTATTTATAAAATGCGCTGAAGAATAACTATGACAAATGACAACTGGCAGACAAACACCTAATTTTGAATACTTGCATTATTACAGTTATGTGGGAGGGGCTTGACACAGAGATCGCGATACGAGCTATGAACCTTAATTCAGTTTTATTAATTCGAACACTTCCTGTAAATTTCGCTTTCGTTCTTGTTCTAATGCACTTCTCCCCCCACCCCTCTCTTTCTACCAGTTAGTAAGTAAGAGGGCATCTGATCTGCTTGAATGTCAATGCAATGATTAGGTAGAGTAGTTTTTAATTATCTCAAAGAGTCTATTTTTTGTTCACAGGATGTTTGATCTAAAGACACGTCTAAAAATATGAAGTGCATTATGCGTTATAGTAGAATTGGCTTAAGTATATTAAAGAGAATACTCCTTATAAACATTAAGATACTCACATAGCCTATTGAATTTCTTTGTAATACCAGTAGGACATATTTCAGAATAGACGTTAAGCCGTATATTGTGTAGTATGTCCTGTACATAAAAGAACGCACTAAACCCTTCGAAGAAAAGCACTGGAAGGTTCGGCGTCAGGATTTTCCTGAGGAGGGCAGGGAACAAGCATATAAAAAAGGGCGTGATTGTTGCTTAGAAAACTAAGCATTATACATTTAAGTTATTCTGAGGCCATAGCTAAGTAGGCTGTTGATAATACTGTGTGAAAAACGCTCAAAATATCAAATATCCTGGTCAATACTAAACGGTCATCGTCCTAAATAACTGG
>NW_022727988.1:0-952 GCF_011630105.1 Anneissia japonica | reverse complement strand
GACTAAAAAATATATAAAAATAGGCCCACGCCAAGCCAACACATGTCGGTCACAATCAGAGAGTGCCATTTCTGGTCACCCAGAGGTTCCTATTCTTAAAAAAATCTCATTTGGGAGGGGGAACACCCTCTCAAACCCTTCCCTCAGCTCGGGCCTGCGAGCCCAAGTCCCCTCTGTCGGACAGCGCAGTGTATTTATTAGTGTATATTTATAATAATATATTATTTTATAAAGACTATTTAAAGTAATTTTTAAATAAGAAATACTACTATGCTTAGTTTGGTTTAAATAATCTTATTATTAGATGTATGTACATTTGATATAGTGTGTAGTATAATATGAAGGTTTTTTTTTTATTGCAATCATATTTAATCTAATGCAGAAAAAAGATTATATAGTGTAGGCCCTATGTGTAGACCTAGACCTAGACTAGAAGCCTAAAATCATATTAAAACTAAAATATGTTAGTGCTTAAGTTTTGAATTATAAAAAAAATTCAGGATGAACGAAAAAATGTAAAGAGATAGGGAGTGGCTCAGAATTGTACCAAAAATTATATAACAATGATTATAATGGCTTATTTTTATATTTTAACAAAATTGTAGTAAATTTTGTACACTGTTCATCAGATGTCAAGGCGTCTAGCCTCGAGCCTCACGTTTTCGTAAATCTGATATCGAATCTTAACCTATGTTAAAAGTATCTCACACTGGATAAAGACAAATTGGTTTCTTGCTTCAAATTATGCATTTGTAGAAGTCTTGTGAAGCCTGTCAAAGTGAACATGAAAGGGTCGGGGACCAGGACATACCTTCAACTTTAGATTGACAAAGATTGAAATATGTTAAATATAGACACAATGTATTCATGACCTAGGTTTAACAGTCCAGTTAGAATAATTATGTAATTATATATCTATTACACTCTAAATAATATATATACACACACATAC
>NW_022727987.1:0-1450 GCF_011630105.1 Anneissia japonica | reverse complement strand
CAAATGCATATTTTCTAAAAAAAGTCAATTTTTAGTGAAATTTTGCCGGGAATGGGGCTTTAACAGAAATAATAAATATTGCCAAATTCAAGAGGGAACTAAAGAAACACTTTACGTCCAGATATATTTATTAAGTCACTTAAGTTTAATTGTTTTGGTTCTACTTCTGCTTCTTATTGTTATTGTTATATTTTTTATTTTTTTTTTTGTAAATTAGGTTCCATGGCTAGCTGAAACAAGTTTACTTCTAGGCTAGTCCTCACCGAAACCCTTGTTTTCTTTATTGTACAATTTTGGCTTTTGGATGAAATATATCTTTTATTTAACTGAATTAAATTGAGTGTTTTTTTTTTGTTTTTTTTTTTCTAATTCTCTATATAACTTCTGGTGATATGCTGTCACATCCTGAGGTTTTAGGGATCAAGATTACGTATTATGTCATGAGCGTCTTTTCAATTATAGGCATAGGCCTAATAAAGAGAGAAAGGGATGGTGCTAATTAATTGAATCCTCACTAACAGCCTGGAGAAATTCTGATGAAAGAAAACATCAATATCCTAAATAGATTGATTACGGGTTCCTACTTGTCAAATCATAGCATTATGCGTCTTGAACGTCATGTAAGTTAAACAGCTAAAAAAAAAAAAAACGAAGAAATTATAAATGATTTTTTAATTGTAAAGGCTATCCTATTCGGCTCAAAACTTATTATTACTTTGCAAGGATAGTAACGATTAAAATATCTATACAGATGAAATACTGTATAGATAGTAATAATAATTAGCCTACTGTAGGTAGCTTTCCTTTCTAGCAGGCCAAAGCCTGTGCGGCCGGTGTGCTTCCGATGGCCCTGGGGATATTTGCCATTGGGGTTTATACTGTTTGTCTGATTTAGTTTGTATTGTAAAATACATATCATATCTCCGCCCATGATTAACGTGTACTCATTTTTACTGCTGCAAAGGATATTTTATTTTCTAGTTTCTTAAAAATAATGACATTTCTTTGTAGTAATTTGGGGTGTTAACGTTTGTGTGTGTGGGTGGGGTGTGTGTGTGTGCGTGTGTGTAACATTTTTTGGTATTTTCGTGTGGTATTTTTGTGTGCAACATATATCAAAAACGGCTGCACTGACATAAATGAAAATAAGAGGGAGTGTTAGGCATAACCCAGTAAAGATATGATTACATTTTTGTGACGGTCCGTAGTAGGGTGTGGGTGTATTCTATTTGCATCCTTAATGTAAAGCGCCTTTGAACATGAGTACTCATGAAAAGTGCGCTATAAAGATTTGGTAAATAAAATAAATAAAAATAAGAAAAAAAAAACGATCGCCAAAAAGGCCTCAGAGGTTATTTCAGTCTTTAAAACAAACAAAAAAGTTAGCGGGGAATTCCCCTGGATCCCCAGTAGTGTTATGTCTATTGGCCCATCTTTTTTCCCCACCCCC
>NW_022727986.1:1019-2211 GCF_011630105.1 Anneissia japonica | reverse complement strand
TCAAACTATATACCGCCATCTGTTGACCATGAATAGCAGAGTTGATATGATGATGGATGATGATACGCGGCGCGCGATTTTTTTTTCCGTACGAAACATTTGCATGAAACTTCACTCGGGCCATCTCGGATTGACTCGAGTGAGTACGATACGAGGAACAAGAGCAGACACTTCGCAATGTCGTGACGCTCGAGTTTTACTATTATTGCTCTTTCTATGTTTACCTACAGTAGGCCTATGAAATTTCACGGACTTATGTGATGTACGTCACTGTATAACTAACTGTGACCTTCTTGGATGTTATTAAATGTTAGTATATTATCTACAACAACAACAGCAGCTAGTACCTCCTGTTATACAGGCTGAGGTCTTACCTAGGCCTCTCCTTAAACTAGGCCTGGGTCAGGCTGACACAACAGTCACGCTTCACATACTGACATGTGGACTGAAATTTTGGGGGAGAAAATGGGACAAAATTGAAGCATGAAATGAAAGATAGAGCGCATAAGAGAAATATTATTAAATAAATAATATACCATTCCGGCGTTATTGAACTTGTCCAAACTATCATTGTAATTAATGCTAAATAATAATAATGCTAATAATAATAATGCTAATAATAATAATGCTAATAATAATAATGCTAATAATAATAATAATAATAATAATAATAATAATAATAATAATAATAATAATTTCAGCATTAATTACCCTTGGCCTAAACCTTGTAATGAAGAACCTACAGATACTGTACTATTTATTAGGCCTGTAAATAATAATCGCCCTGAGGGGAATATCTTTTGTGTTATTTCCCCTTAACGTCGTTTTTTTAATTGTTCTCTAATTCCTCCATTGTCTAAGTTCCCCCTAAAGTACAGGTAATAATAATTATAATAATAATAATCATTTCAGCATATAATTACCTTGGCCTAAGGCTTGAAATGAAGAACCTACAGATACTATTTACTAGGCCTATAAATAATAACTAGCCCAAGGGGAATATTTTTTGTGTTATTTCCCCTTTGTCTAAGTTCCCCTTAACGTACAGGTAATAATAATTAATTTTTTTATTATTATTATCATCATTTCGGCATTACATGTAATTAACTTGGTCTAGCCTTGTAATCAAGAACCTGCCGATTACTATGCCTAATATTAATAACTAGCTCATTTTTACATTCATTTGATGTTT
>NW_022727986.1:0-978 GCF_011630105.1 Anneissia japonica | reverse complement strand
TGTCATCCAGTATTTTAGAGCTGCCTATTCTCAGCTCTTCTCTTAATTTGAAAATAACTGTCATTCTGTTTCATTTGATCAGATGAAGAAAAACGCGCTTTTCCTTACTCTTTGTGCTTTTCCCAGAAAGTGTTATTAGTAGGCCTAGGTAATTATGCAAAACCCAGGCCTAACTAAAAAATTAAAATTGTCATAGTATGTAACTCAAGTTAAAATAACACTTTTCATTACTCGTGCAGCTTAATCAAATATTATATGTCATTTTAAACGACCCATTGGTATTAACACGGTAACATCAATGTATTTTTAAAAATTAGACAGCGACGTTCTCTCAGAAGTTGTTCTGTAGACGTTCATCTGTTGATGACCTTTTGACCTCCTGAATTCTGCAATGAGATTTTCGGGTCGATTCAGCCGAGACGGCCCGAGTGGAGTTTCATGTAAATGTTTCGTACGGAAAAAAAAATCGCATACGGCGCGGAGGCCGTACCAAAGATACTAGAAATACAAGATAGAGTTCTCCACACAAAAAAAAGTGTTCCACCGTGTTCCACCGAAATGCATGGTGGGAATACGAAAAATGGGACGCCCCCTACAGCTGGATCTAAAAAAACTTGTGCCAAACTTTCGTTACCAAGTCGTCGCGTATTTTATTATCAATTCTCAACAAAGATGCTAGATATAAAAACAAACTGGAATCATGGAGTTATAATTATTTTTTTATATAATTTTATAACTCCATGCTGGAATAGACACCCAAACAGTGACATTGGTGAATACATAACCTCCTTGGTGGCGGTAGAAAACGTTGCTATTATCCAAATAATACAAAAAACAATTAAAGCATAACCATGAATCAGTAAAGAATAAAACAACAATAAAGCGCAGAATCGCATGGCCGGACGCACTCTTAGTGAAAAAGTTTCCCTCCATTAGTGGAAAAGGAAGGGCGCCTTTTGCGTCTGGATATACTTAGCA
>NW_022727985.1:0-549 GCF_011630105.1 Anneissia japonica | reverse complement strand
CTTTATAATTAATTTGTCTCTTCGTTACCTGTAATACAAAAATCCATCATACAAATCACATTATACTTTATTTCAAAAGCTACACATGATCCTCCAACAGGAATCAAATGCAAAGGATATCTTTTTTTTTTTTTTTACAAACTAATGGCAATTTCAAGCTAAAAAATTAGCGCTGCTGTTTAAAATAAGGACAAAACAGAAATTGAAGCTTCCCCAGTAAACAAAATCACACTGAAACAATATATAAGCTACCCCAGTAAACAAAATCACACTGACACAATATATAAGCTAATAAACAATGCTTTATTGATGTGTAGAGTACAACAGCGTGTCTTGTCTTTACAACACCAGGTGGCTCCCTTTGTTGGGAACCAAACGTTCCATGGTTACCATTCTAAGTTCAGATGATGAAATGACTTCATAATTTAATGGTTTAGAATAGGCATTTTAAAACCTAATAATTTACCATCGCATTATATTAGTCTGGATCAAACACATTTAAATCATCAATTAAAATTTACAAATAAATTATAAGATACATCTTAATAA
>NW_022727984.1:0-579 GCF_011630105.1 Anneissia japonica | reverse complement strand
GTCGGCATTCTTTCGCAGCAAGAAAATCTAGGCCTGCACCGAGAACACGTAATCGAACTGAATCTAGACGCCGTTCTTCCGATCCTCGCAAGAAAGGCGGCAGAAGTTGCTTTGAAGTTGGTCGACAATCGCACAATCGACTTGGAGTTTCCCGATTTGAACACATACGTGTACGTAGCTTCCGTACTTTCGTTTCTTTTGGCCGACGACCTCGTAACGACCAAATTGGAATCCGCCGCGTGGGCTGCATTAAGTGAACGATTGGAATGCTTCGACGTGAAGAAAATCAACGAGTTTTGCAGAATTACTTGTACATTCCTACGAATCTTTCAGAATATCCGGCGACCCGTGGTTGAGGTTTCTAGCCATATGCGAACCGTTTCTTTTTGGAAACTTCGCCGCTCCAGTCCTCGACGGATACCGTCCCACCAACCGACGTTATAATCAATTGAAGGCGTGGGGGCACGATGAGAACGTGATGCGCATGCAGTTTTTAATGATGGGTTATTACTGTTTTTCCGTGCCGGATAACATTGTCCGACTTCATAAACGACCTGCCGACGCCACCGGAATTCGCCG
>NW_022727983.1:0-1964 GCF_011630105.1 Anneissia japonica | reverse complement strand
ATTCACCACTTAAAAAGACCCCCTAAAAAGTTTTGGTAGGATATTTTTAGTTTATTAACGGGATCAAAGCAAGAAATTTGCCTTTCAAATCTTCTAAAAAACCAGAAATTTTCTCACCACTAAAACAGCTTAACTCCACAAGTATTATACTGGACGATGTGTGGAGAACAATAGCTTGATAATGAACATGTATCCCAGTATAAATGACAATTAAAATAATTTAATTCATTTTAATATCTTGGGTACATATCCTGTCAAAATTGTTTAATTTCCTTAAGCCTCATAATTAGACTTAGTTTACTGAACCAAACAAATTTTAAAATAATATTAATTATTTTAAAAAATTCAGTCTTACAAGAGGCAATATATTTTCATCATAATTTATATGTTTTTGTATATATTTTATTCCTGCTTCTTGCTATTGTAGGAATCTCTGCTTCTTCTAACACAAAAGTTAATCCAGGTCAGATTTCTACATTCCAATGTGACATTCAAGGTAATGTGACTGGTGTTACCATCCAGTTCCTTATTGGTAGTCAACCTGCTGCAGAAACTGCACGCACACAAGCAAATGGGGTTACCAGGGTTACATTTACCGGTGAAGCGAATCCTACTGTTACATATATCTGCAGACTTGCTAGGGATCCATATACAGCATATGCAGATCATTCACTTAATCTCTTTGGTAAGTCTTTTTTTTGGCATTATCTTGTATTATTATGTAATTAATGTTAAAGATCAGTGGTTTGTCATGATTGTAACGAATGGATTATTAATTATTTTGAATTTATTGTACGTTTTTTCAACTAGCATTACCAACGTATACTGGACAACCAAGCACACTGACGGTTACTGGATCATCAGTGGAATTGAGATGGAGGAACTGGAGTACCAGTAGTGGAGATGGTGGTGATGGTCCCGTTATTGGATATGTTTTATATTACAGACGGTCTTCATCATCTGGGCTCTGGCGCCACATGCCTCAAGACAACAGTCTTACAGCCACAGTGACTGGTTTACGGTGGGAAGAAGAATATGACTTTGCTATAGCAGCGGTCAGGGAAGGTGCTGGGGGTGAAGGTCCAAGGGGAAGTAATGAGCTAACTGCATCAACAGTCTGTGGAGGTAAACACATTTGAATCTTTTTTTATTTAATCATGGTGATGTTGATGGTGATCTGTGATTTTGCAGGTGATGGTGATTTGTAATGGTGAAGATGATTAAGAGTGATGCTGATTTATGACTTAGCGTGATGATGATTTATGTAGGTTGATGGTGATAATTTAAAATTCTGTATGATGATAATGATGATGATAACGAAGGTGACAGTGATGATGAATGTGATGGTGGTAATGATGGTAATATATTATGATGATGATTTATGAAGATAATTATAATTATTTAATATTAAAGTAGAATAACAAACTTTTACTCACAATGAATATCTAAACTTAGGGATGGCTAACGACATCTTTCTTAGATGACAGTTAGCAGTTCCTATCTTTTGAGGTGTGTCGCATGACATGACAATTTTTATACGATAGTTCACCTCAAACATATTTATGCAAATCAAAGTCATGGTTAGTTGCTTTCATTCCTTTTAATAATATTATTTTCAGAACCAACAGCACCAGTAGTCAGCGCAAATTCGAGTTACAAGTTTCCTAAAAGAATCAACATTTTTTGGCAACAATTAACGGTAAGTTGTTTTTTTATATTCTCCAATTCTGGTACACCATATGCTTCTGGTATCTCTTTGTAGTTGCATTGCTGGCAGCATAGAGGTATTATTAAAATAATGGCATTTTATTATTTTTAATTGGATGACCTCATCTAGCAATAGCTGTCTGACACAATATGAGGGATAGTATCCTGCCTCTTATTTATGAATTTATTTATTATTTTGATATAGATTTTGATGACAAATTTCTGATGAATGTTCTTTCAGTTCTAGAATATTCAAC
>NW_022727982.1:0-1097 GCF_011630105.1 Anneissia japonica | reverse complement strand
TTTTTATTTTTTTTTTATTTTTTTTTATTTTATTTTATTTATTTGTTTTATTTCATTTATTTATTTTTTAACTTTGTAATTTCAACACCATTTCTCATTGTGTTATTGAGGAAGCCATATGTTCTGTTTTCAGACATGTGTTTATCTCATCTTTAAGTGCGTGCCTAAAGCTGTTTACACTATCAAATTTCATTTTTAAAAAGCGTCACATAAAATGTGATGGAAAATACCTCCTTGAAAATACTAAGAGTTGAACACGTTTAACTTGTTCTGGTACAATTTGATAGTATGTGATATAACGTTATCGTACACATATGGGCACATTACATTTTTTTGTCATATAATTTGATAGTGTAGACAAAGCTTAAATAATTATCTTAAGTCCGCCCTCATCCTGGTTGAGTCTAAACACCAAAGACCTTATATAAACAGGTTACCATATAAACACACTGACACGTTACGTTCTGCGCATTTTATAGCATATGGCAGCGTGTCGTCATGTCCAAATATAGAACAGCTTTGAGAAACAGGAGTGTGTTAGCGGTGTCACGGTTTAGTAGTGGCCAAGGCTGGCCGAACTTCAATTTTTGATTTATTTATTATATTGATTGTGGAGGATTATCTATACTTAAGTAGCTTGTAGCGGTAGTGTTTGTCAAATGGATTTTCAAAAATTGTTGAAGTTAGCATCGAAAAATCAGAAAAATGCAGAAAAAGAGGTTTGTTATACTAACTTAGGCCTAAAACTAAACGTGTCGTATACTGTTGTCCTAGGCCGAGGCCGCCTAGCCTAGGCCTACAGGAATAATAGCCTAGCTAGCCTGCCGGCTAGACAAGGCTTGGTCGTTGGCTTGTCTTGGCCTAGCTTACTTCACATTCAGGAAATTTTATTCTAAAAATTGACATTGTTTTGTATAGGCCGAGGCCTAGGGCTAGGCCCTAGGTCTGTTATTATATATATATATAGGCCTAGGCCATACAATTTGCCTGATGAGTCTGGCCCTGTGTGGTCATATGAAACAAATTTGTAGCGATTAAAGATATGAAGTAACCATCTGCTATTGTTTTATTTCTGTATATATATATATATATATATA
>NW_022727981.1:0-690 GCF_011630105.1 Anneissia japonica | reverse complement strand
TGATTTTGACGTCGAATAAAAAAAAAAATTTTGTTGAGTTACAAAACTAAATTTTGTGTGGTTTTTTTTTTTTTTTGTCTGTCGTAATATAAACGTGTATTTGTATGCCAGTTGAACAGGGGACAAATAAACCCCCCCCCATGACAGCTAGATTGCCCTCAAATCTAACGGACGCAATCGTTACAGCGTTGAGGGATGATCACGTGGTCCGTCTGCGCATTTCGAACTTGTCGACCGCTTGGGATGGGGTCATGCACGGTTCTAAAAAAGTCAACAGATGCGGGTGCAGTCGAGTGTCATCGTCGTCATCGTACCAATGCGATTGTTGCGGTACGAGAGCTTGCAGGGGATGCACGAAAAATTCGACGTGCGTCCAGTGCGAGAAGTTTGTGTGCGACGTGTGTTCCTGTGTCGCGACGAGGACATCTAGATGTGTATAAGAGACAGCCCTCACTCTTTGCAGACCACGTTTCGCTTGGAGAAGAGAAACGGTCGGCGGCGTGCTTCGGTCGATGGAAAACGGGCCCGTGCTGCTGGATTTTGTCACCGCGATGAAATTGATGCAGACCGAATTGGCGGAACACAATCCGGAGAAAATTGCGTTCGCGTTTGATCGCTTCGGGAAGAAGAAGAAGAACAACAACAACGACGGTTATTGCCTCGGTGGCAGATTTGCAGATGCGTTCGCTG
>NW_022727980.1:0-1158 GCF_011630105.1 Anneissia japonica | reverse complement strand
TGTTCCATGTTCAATTGAATATGTAGTCATTGTTGAATGTAATGCATGGTGTTTGTATACATGGTTCATGTTCAGTTAAACATGGTGTAGACCATATTTTATTGATTGGATGGTCTAAGTGAAACCCGATCTCTGTTCAATTTAATATTTGGCTCATTAGTAACTTCATTGAGGTGTACCTCCATGGTAACGTACAATGTGTGTTTTTTAATACAGTTGTCGATGTTCAATTAAATTCATGGTTCATTTTGAATTCACTATAGTTCGTGTTCAATTGAATGTGGCCCTTGTTTAATTTAAATAGACTTTAGTCTCTTTTATTAAATAATCCGTTTAAAGAAGGTTAACTACAGGGACGACCGAGATAGAAATAAATGTTTTTATATCATTATTAACCTTTGTTTGTTTTTTTTAACGACCATTTAAATCCTCTTTCAATTGTAACCGTGCTGTGAATGAAATGAATCCGGAAAACTGTTTAGTACTACAGAGTGTTGGTTACGTTATCTATATAATTAGACAAAGTACAAAATGGACATACTTCAAAATGGACATGCTACATAATGGACATGCTACAAAATGGACATGCTACATAATGGACATGCTACATAATGGACATGCTACATAATGAGAATAAGTGGATTTAGGAACGCTGCAGTGTATATACTTTATTTAATTAAGATTGGTGGATATTGCATTACAAAATACATGTTTTAACATAATTTTTGGTTTATACACTGTCCTGGCACTTTTAACCCTCCGACGTTGGAAAAGTTAGCAGACCATCGGAAGAAGTTTTTGTTCTTTTCTTCTTGCGTGTTGCGGCATTCGTGTAATCATTAATGGTTTTATGTAGTACAGGGCTGATATATGTACTGTATATGTCAATAAACTATAAATAGAATACTATGCTGTTAGGCTACAGGGTTCAGGAAGTAATCAACAAATTTATCTGCATACAATGACAATAGAATGAGCGGTCCCGAAGTGAGTAGATATTTGATGAAATGTGTTATAAAAATGTATTATAAATAAATATATTTTTGAATCTTGAATCTGTTTATTTATATTTTACTTGAATCCTAATGGAATGTAATTCTTAACTTCGGATAAATTGGTCATCCTGAATCTATTTATTTATAATATATTTTACATTAA
>NW_022727979.1:0-1073 GCF_011630105.1 Anneissia japonica | reverse complement strand
ATCGAAAGATGCCGGTTCCTCTCACTCAATACCTGAAAGAAAAAGAACCTACTGACGCTGCACAGGTAATGGAATTGGCTGATAAGTACGTAGATTTAAAGGGGGGACGAAAGTGGTTAAATAACATCACAAAACATAACCATGATAAGCCAAGTGAACGTCAGCAAGGGGGTAAATACAGTAAGCAAAATTTCAGCATATCTAAAGGTAATGATAAGCAAAGTCAGGGCAAATTGAGTTCTTTAAATGGTACTCATCGGCCTACATGTTTCAATTGTAATGAACCCGGTCATTTTAAGAGGGAGTGTCCGAGGTTGAGGGCAAATCCAAAACCCGTACTTCTATGTAAAGAAAATAACCATAACATCTTACTCTCATCCAAATTGTCTACTGATGCACCAGAATTTATCCAATGGTACCAATCACAGGGTAGGGTAAATGGGATGTTAGCCCAAATATTAAGGGACACAGGAAGTGGGCAGAGTATTGTGAGGTCAAAATTTGTACGAAATGAAAATTATTTGCCTGGGAAGGAGATCACTGTAACAGGAGTGACAGGCATTTGTGTAACACTGCCCCTAGCTAGTGTATTTGTAGAATGTAAATTTTACACAGGACATATTATTGTAGCAGTAACAGATCAAGTAGAAAATGATGTACTAATAGGTAACGATGTAGGCAATGATTGTCCATACATACGCGAGAACAGTGATTTAGCAGTGGGAAGGGAGGTAGAGATAGAAAAGAAAGAAGTCCTTGTAACTACTAGAGCTCAAGGTGTGAGATTGTCTAACGATAATTATAGGAGGGAAAAGGCTTGCGAAATGCAATGCGCTAATGTAAAACCTATCATGGGGACAAATAATCACACTTTGCTTGATAATGTAAATAATCCAAATTCAGAGGTATCTGACCTTCCATTCACAGGTGTTGATGATGAAACTAATAAAGCCCCTGATAACATACTTGAGGATATACCTTCTTCCAATTCTACAAAGACAGATAGGAATAGTCCACCTTTATTTGAAATGTTGGATGTAGTATCCCAGAAGGGAGGTACCCTTAATATCAAC
>NW_022727978.1:0-845 GCF_011630105.1 Anneissia japonica | reverse complement strand
TTGAAGTAGGTATCATTACCTTGCTAAGGATCATAAAACAAGTTTCATAAACTAGGCAGTTAGAGCCCTATTACACTTGAGAGTTACGTTGGCCCAGGGCCGCCTCAGGGCCGGCCCAGGGTCAGCAATTTTTAAGTGTGAACAATCAATAAATGTTAAGCCGGCCCTGAGCCGACCTAAAGTTAATCCGACCTGAGCCGGCCCAAGTTCGCTCTGATTGCAGTCGATTTTGACATCTTATCTAACCACAACATTCATTTCAACTGACTTGCGCGAAAAAACACCATTGAGAAATAAATTGTTAATAAACTGTAGAGTAAATTGTATTAAGTTGAACTATTGTTTTGAATAAAGGTTGTTATATATATATATATATATATATATATATATATTAGGTCTCCAACCTAACTAATTATTACTTCGACTTTCTTTTCTACAGTTGAAGAATTCCTGTAGAGAAAAAATATATTGGCCTATTACAAGCTCAAGAAACCCCGTTTTTTGTATAGCACACATTAATTTAAGTTTATATTCTAAAATCATAACACTGTATAGTGGTATCATTCTTTCTGAACATCATCCTCACCAACCACATGCGTTTTGTGTCGACTCAACGTTCGTGAAGCTACTCACGTGACCCCGAAAACAGAAAAAAAAAATAATCGCGCGAATTCCATGTATTTATTCTAGGTTGTGATCGCCTCAATCATTTTGTCTTGCAATTCATCGACCCGGCCCAAAGGAGAAGTGTGAAAGTTCGTAAGGTGGCCCTGGGCGCGATTTTTTTTCCGTACGAAACATTTACATGAAACTCCACTCGGGCCGTCTCGGCTGAATCGACCCGA
>NW_022727977.1:0-675 GCF_011630105.1 Anneissia japonica | reverse complement strand
AGTGTACACCCCCCACCCCCTTCCAATCAGCTTTTGTATTCCAAGTATCCTAGATATGCCCTGCATGCAAACATTCTGGATTTGTGGGAAATTTATTCTTTTGTGAGATATTTTTCTTGAGTGCAAAACTCTGTTAATTTCCAAAGACTTCCATGACTCATCAAAAACTTAGTGCCATTGACAAAAATCAAATTAATATTATAATATTAATATATATGAATAATGTTTAATAAAGTTTGGTGATTGACCTTGCACTGTCTGCAAGGAGTGTTGTGCAAGAAAGCTTGTTCACAATAGCTATTAGTTTGGTTTCATGGATCATTCAACACTTGTATCTTTCCTTTACCAGCTTTTTATTGACAGTCAGCGCAGCAGAAACAGACAGTGATCATGTGACAATTAACTTGAGGTGTCGTCACTTACACCAGTCATTCATTTTCACATTCCAAGACCATGACGGATCAGTAAGTATTAACTGCAACCATTGAGAAGAAAGTAAATCCCTAATTTCAATCTCTATTTCACCATCTATAAATGATACAAATTTTTACCCAAGACTTTATTATTATAAAGACAGTTATCTTCTGAAATACAGTTTATTTTCCTGATGATGACATAATTAATGTCAAAATATTGAATCCCAAGAATTTCGATACTTGGAGTATGTAATATAGA
>NW_022727976.1:0-3807 GCF_011630105.1 Anneissia japonica | reverse complement strand
AAAAAAGTTTTTAAGAGATACAGGCTTTGGAATATTTTAATATAAGGAGGCGTAACCACCCTATTTTCTACCTTTCCACCAGTACAGGTACACTTTGCTTTAAGTTAAATAATAATCTCATAATGAATTTTTATAATTTCATAGGCCAAATATTGGCATTAGTTAAATAATGGTATAATAATGAAATTTTAATAATCTTCTAATTAGCTGTATACACATAGAAAATGTTTTTTAGTGATTGTAATTTAATCTGCCAAGTACAGGTACTTAATGCTACAAACAACCCAATGAAATAATATTGTAATTATGTGTACACACTTTAATTATTTAATAGTGCAGCAAGAATGCCTTTTTAGCTGTATATACATAAAAAAATGTTTTTTAGTGATTATAATTTAATCAGCCAAATTATGTAAAGGCACTTGTATGGCTTTAAAGTTAAAAAATAATATCACAATGATTTTTTAATAATGTCCTGATTGGCTGTATATACACAAAAATGTTTTTATTGATTGTAATTTCATCAGGCAATAGGCACTTGGCTTTAAAGTTAAATTATGATATCCCAATGAAATGTTAACAATCTCCTAATTACTGTAGCTGTATATACATAAAAAAATGTTTTTTTAGTGATTATAATTTAATCAGCCAAGTATAGGTACACTTGTCTTCAAGTTAAGTAATAATCTCATAATGAATTTTTAATAATGTCCAAATTATCTGTATACATAAAAAAATGTTTTTTTAGTGATTGTAATTTAATCAGCAAAATACTGTATAGGCACTTGGCTTAAAGTTAAATAATAATATCACAATGATTTTTTAATAACGTCCTAATTAGCTGTATATACATAAGATATGTTTAGTGATTGTAATTTCATAGGCCAAATATTGGCTTTAAAGTTAAATTATGATATCCTAATGAAATTTTAATAATCTTCTAATTAGCTGTATACACATAATGCTACAAACAATATACAATTTAATTATTTAATAGTGCAGCAAGAATGCCTTATTTTTATTTATTTTTTTTACATTATGTTGGTTTCCAGCATATCATATGTATTCATTCCAGCATTTTTATTCATGATTGACAATGTATTGTATATTTTAGTAATCAGTTACAGTATATGTAAATAGTTTATTGTGTAAAGAATATTTAAATAATAATAGAAATTGATCTGAAACTTGTTGCTTTGTTTGTACATGGCGTCTCTAAACAATAAATTCTAGAAAGGCTGCATGGATTGCAATATGTTTTTCTCTAATGTTTGTTTACATATTTTTGGAGAAGCTTTTTTAACTACCAAAACTATTTTTAATCATAATTTCCAATTGCTTAAATTGCATGTATTACATTAACTGTATTGAGGAAAAGTTTTTTTTTTTAAAACCAATCGAAGCCCTAAGTATTATAACCATTTTCATGGGTTAACTACCCTTTTAATGTATTGGTATATTAATAGTGTGTTCTTTCACATTTTGGCCATTAAAATTTGTACAGTACCGAAAACAACTTTTTAACGTCTAAATTAAGTAATTAATAGGCAAAGACCGGGTTGAATTATGCGACTCTTTGGATAGATAGCTAACCATGCTAGGTTTTTAGAGTTAAGCATAACGCATCACCCATGCGCTACATAGCGAGACAAGCTAGCGCAGCAGAATAGCGAAATGATGGAATTTTTAATCACCTTCTAAACTTTTTTTTTTGCACAAATTCTGCATGCATACAGCATGGATTTAAATTTACTCCTTGATGTTCGTTTTTTTAATTGGACATGCTTACTACAAAAGTGATGGCGCTGCTTGGAAGGAGGGGGGGGATCTACATTCTCAATCCCCTCCCCCCGACTGACCACGGCCACGTTTTTCTCGTCGGGGGAATCACACCCCCCCCCCCTCCATTGGGGAAATACTGGTTTCCGTTTTCGTATGCAGGTTTTTGTTTTCAAATAAAAAACTACCACCTTCTTCTTTTATATATAATTTGACATACAAAAGAAAAAATTAAAATTTTCACAAAATTTATTTCTTTTATTTATTTTAGAACAAAAACAGACAATACAAAATAAGCAAGACTAGGCTTCAATAGCTAGCTGCCAGCAATTTAAAGCTAAAAATAATAAAACAAAAAAATCCATAGTCAGCTAGCTGCCAGGGCTTCTCTCTTCAGAGATTATGCTCAACAGATAAATCCCCCATTTGAAACATGTCATGCGCAGAAACCAAAAGCTCCACGGAATTGTTGAAGCGGAACTCTCAGCAAAAGTAGATTATAAAGATGTGGGTTAGGAAAAAAGTCCTGAGAAGGTCCATGAAACCATTCATGCGTTAACTCAGACATATAAAGATGTGGGGGGAATCACTCATGCGGAACTCTGCTATCCAAGTTGTTGGCTGATTGTGTGCACTGTAGCGTGTACCTAAATACAACGGCGGGGTAAAATTAGAAGATGTAACAGCAGTATGTTCCACTAACTTAAATTTCGTACTCGGTAAAATGTGTTATACCGAGCCGATTTTTATCATTCAAAAGTCGTTAGAAGGTGCTAGTTAACGTTTAAAAATATTTTTGGAAAGAAAATAATGAAATTATGTCTCTAAATAGAAGCTCATATGCACCAGCCAAATATAGTAGAATTGTTTATCAGTGAGATTAATCTGTGAATAAACAATTTTAATTACTTGTGTAAATATAAAGATGTGGGTAACCCACATCTTTATATATGACGTTTCATGGATCTCGACCTGCTATGGGGGGGGCTGAACAGGCTTTAGCCCCCCCTAAAATTCATAGCCATTTCATTTTAACTGCTTTTTGAAGGTCCAAATTAAAATATTGTTTAATGTTTTTTTTTCACACACATCATATTTATGGGCTAAACATTTTACAGTAGTTGTTTTCAGTGATAAAATAAAAATGAAATACGTTTTTTAACCGATCAGCGGACAAAAAACGTAGCTAAGAAAGTTGCTTTTGCCTTGCCTTCATGCTCAAATCTCGAAGCATAGGCCGTTGTGTAGCGGTCTCAACATTTGTATAATACACTAAACCTTTCGTGTCGCGCATGTTTGTTCTTGTCTAGTCTTTCCTTGATTGCTTGCGGTCAGAGGTGTTTGAATGTTTGTAAATAAACTAATAATAAACTAAAATTTTCGTGTCGAGCGAGTCATTCTTGTTTAGTCTTGTCTTGATTGCTTGTGGTCAGAGGCAGGTATTTAAACGTTTGTATGATACACTAAACATTTCGTGTCGAGAGAGTTGTTCCAGTTTAGTTTTTTCTTGATTGCTTGTCGTCGGATACTACTACTACATTTAAAACATATTTTAAGGGGAATTCTTTTATCGTCTGAGGTTCTCCTTAACATTGTCAAATTTTACCTTTAGGGACAGTATTTTTATTATAGAACTGTGTTCACCCTCTTCATTGTCTTATGTTCCCCATGGCAACCCTTTCACCAGGAATTTTAAAGAAGGGTGAAATTTCAGAAAATGTCCTCAAAATTTTAAGGGTGGTGCACACAATTCTAAAGGGTGGATACAAACAATTGCTATTTTAGTACAGCTAGTGACACGCTAAATCTGTTTATTGACCTTACATTTGCATTAATATTTTTTTGAAGCGTGGTTCCAATATTTTAAGCATGGCGTAAATATTTTTATTTAAATTATGTTGTTTCTGTGAGTATCCTACGTGAAAAGATATTTATATCTGCCATTAAAGATCCTAGTTAATCATTTTTCATATTATTAATTTATTTACATATATTCTTGTTATAATAATGTTTACTATAAATATTGTT
>NW_022727975.1:0-1380 GCF_011630105.1 Anneissia japonica | reverse complement strand
GGGGGGGGGGGGGGTGAGGGAAGAGCTGTTTCATTGCCAGCAAACACATTTAATTAAAAATTTTGCTTTGTAACATAGACACAATTTTATCAGAGTCAAACTTACTATGTATGCTTTATATCAGACTGCTGATAGTTGCTATGTAATGCTATTTATTGTTGAAATAAAAGTGACACTTTAAAGTAGTATAATTTTCTAAGCCAGAGACAGCTGGTGTGGTAGTCCCATTTTCAGGCATCTAGAGGTGATCTAAAACTGATTTAATCTAAGCTCACACCATAATGTTGAGACCGCCCATCTGTTAGAGGGGAAATGCTGACATCACCGCTGATAATGTATAGGCCTATAACCCCATTCGATACAATTAATGTTTGTGAAAATGTACCAAAGCCATTTTAACCATATTTAATGCAGAAAATGAACCATAGCTATTAGTTATCCTGAACATTTAAGAGCTATATATACTGTAATACTTCATTAACAAAATTGGGATAGAGCATATCTACTAAAATGTCAACTTAAGCAGCCAATTAAAAACATGTACTGTACCAGGTATAATGAAATAGCACATTTACTTGGGTAAGAACTAAACCCTATGAACACTGACCCTGTTCATATACCAGCCACATATTCTGTACTATTTTTCATACTTTTTCCACAAAATAACATTACAGCCTAATGCCATAATGCATAGTAACAAGGTTTAGTTCATGCTTAATATTTTAAGTTGTGCAACTGATGCTTCCGAGATATGTATACATAAGATGACTTTGAAACTGGTCAATCAAATTCTGACTTTGAAACTGGTCAATCAAATTCCAACTTTTATCCAGGAAATGCATCATTATGGAAGAGTAGTAGTTGTTGAATGTAACAGCGACTGCCAAACAAACATTCTAGTCATCTACTTTTAATTATACTGTATTTCTGTGTTCATTAATTATTTACTGAATCGTCATAAGACATTAATAATGCAGCATCCACAGGTTCCATACATGATGGACAAGTAAAAGAACGCATCAACCAATCATCTATGCAGGTTACGTGATAAGTGTGCATACATGGCAAGAACCGGACGGGGTCTCCAACTTGAAAATCTATCATACATATAACACATCTGAAAGAAAATTAAAAAACAATTTGATATTATTTTATTGATATACATTCCAAACAGAGCCAATTTAACAAAACAAATTTAAATAGCCACTCACTTAAACTTTTTTTTGAGAATCATATAAACTTACAGCTGAATAGGCCTACAGATAATTTTTACTTCTGTATTCTGTTGCAGAAAATAGTGAAAGAGTAGAAAATATGTCATCTTACAGTAGGCCCCAGCCCCAAACAGCAGAGACCCTTAGAACTGAGATTTATGATGGG
>NW_022727974.1:0-2517 GCF_011630105.1 Anneissia japonica | reverse complement strand
AAATGCCGCCATGGTTACCTTTATTATACGTCAGCGTTATGACGCCCTCTATAAATCTGGTTAATTAGGGCATTACAGACACCATGAATGAAGATGCTCAATTTGCAGACGATGAATACCTAGACAAAATTTACATAGATGATTTGTTTGATTGAGATTTGATGTGTTTCTTATTTCATCATTATTATGTATAATATAGAAAATTTAAAAAAGGTAACGTAACCGTGTGACCCTTGAAAATGTAAGAACTTCAGAACCATGAGACTTAAACACACAGTGACACAGGAGTACGTACGTACGTTTATTTTGTACAGGTATAATAAAGAAAACTTTAAAAAGTATAATGTAACGGTGTTTATTTATTATGTATGATGTACAAAAGTTAAAAAAACTACCATATAATGTAACAGTGTAACCCTTGAGAACTTTAGAACTATGAGAATAATCACACAATGACAAAGGACTGCGAAACGCTTCACTGTATTTATTTATTAAGTATTATATAGAAAATTTAAAAAGTAACAGACTCACTAGAGCGCAAGAAGCTTTTATTAAGATGATAACACGTGTACAGTACATAAATATAGAGTTATATATTGTATAAGCTCTCAGAATATTTGAGAAATAAATATGAATTTTTCATATTACAGTATTAAATTTCAATTTCTATTTAATAAAATGTGTCCCAACATGTGTCAACCGGAGTATACAAAACAAATATACATCCATGCACATCATAACGATGCATCAAGTTTAAATTTCCCCACATTTAATCCTTTATTACAATTTGAAAGTAAAATAAATACAATAATTTAAAAAAATGAATATGAATGCAAAAATACAGTAAGAATGAATTGTGTACTTTAGTACACATACAGGGAACATGAAGACACATTGTCAAAAGGAAGACCACAGGAGTCAAAAGAAGTCAAAATACTAATACATTTTCTTTAAATTGTTTTGAAAAGAATATCAAAGAATTGCAATTACAATAATAAAATAAGTTTTTTGGTTGAAATTTCTCATTAATAATTATGCTGTAAGTTGACGCGAATTGACGTGTACTGACGCAATGAGACATTACTTGACACGATTTGACCTAAAATGACGCGATTTCATGCAAGTGGACAGCTCATGGTATGATCGCGACGTCCTTCTACACCGCTGTATCGCGGTGTGTTTTCCGACGACCAGCAGCCTAGGAACGTAATAAAACGGTAATTTTCTTAAAATTGCAGAAGATATTTTGGTCGAACTTTCTATATTTGATTCAAGACATATTACTTAACTATTGTAGGCCTAAATTTTTTATAATGAAAAAATCGGAACGGAATTCGTTTTCTAGACGTCTTTTGAGCTTCACCCCATGGCCTATGCTGCGAAGCAGCGAATTCTTGACAGCAATTTGAACCTCTGAAAGGTCATTGTTTGTCAAAAAACGAGTGCCTAAGACGACTGAAAAACGGGGTTTCCTTCTTTCGTTCTGCCGGGTAAAATCAATTACTTTAGGCGACGTTTGTAGACTAACCTACTCGTACCAACGTCCGCATGTCGCGCTAGCCTTATCCTACTTCTAGGCCTAGACTAGCAAGGATGGTATAGGCCTAGCCTTGAAGGGACGAAGGTCCCAATGAAAAACAACGTCGCTCTTTGATAGCTAACATTGTCTATTTAACATCACAATAATTCATTATTAGACCTATGGTTGTTTTTTGAATTGTACTCCACAAATCTCAGCCGATACCTCGCACAACTGGCTAACGTCTCTATCTATTTTCGTGACGTCATGGCTCGCTGGCTCACACTTGTGATATGTCTCGCACTTGTGATCAAATAACACGCTGGCTCGCACTTTGGCAACACTCTTTGGCAGTCAACTCGCCCCTAGAAAACCCGCCCTTGGAAACTTGCCCCATAACAAAATGTACACAAGTTCCTACACCATGCAGTCTTCAAAATAAAAATTGTAACCTTTGGTAATCAACTACATTTTCCACATACATAGACATTTTTGAAACTTTATTAAACTATAGACACTTGTTGACAAAAATGAAAAATTACGACTTTGTTACTCAATGAGAAGTGTTCTAATATAGACAATGGGTCGTGTCTCATATTATTTGTTATAGTTTTATTATTCATTATTTTCACTTGACTCACATAAATAATTTTGTTCGAAGAACATTTATATGCAGTTGTACTTCGCAGCACTTCACTTGCAATTTGCAATTTCTAGTATAAAAGAATAAAAATGCCTACTGCCAGAACAATAAATTCAGATCAAAATAAATCCGTCGATTTGTCTGTGATAATTTATTTTTGAGGTATTTCGTCAATAAATTATTGTTTTAAATTGGACGTCCGGTTTTCAGAAGAATTTTATTGTTTCGGACTTAAACATTCGGCCAGAAATCGGAATTGGGAGATCCGATTTTCAGAATGGATTTTAATACAGTAAGAATAGGAATGATTTTGGGACTTTAAAAAACGCCCGGTTTTGCGTGAAATGTTGGATTG
>NW_022727973.1:0-548 GCF_011630105.1 Anneissia japonica | reverse complement strand
CGACTCTAGCAGTTCGGAAGATGGATGAGGTGCGCATGCTTTCATCAGAGAAATAGCATCGACCCACATTTCGGTGAGAACGAGCGAAAACCTGACGCTTCTGGCTGCAATTCGAATGTTCTTGAAAGTCAGTCTCGAGCACCTGAGGAGAAAGACTTTTACCAGATTTCCGCACGCATTCATCAATCCTTCGAAGAATTCGTCCGTGATTTCTGTATCCAATATTTCGATCTGCCTCAGCTCCCGAAGCCATTGGAAGTGCAGCACCGACGTGTAGTCTAACGGGCCGTCGCGCCTGTCTACTCCGAATCTGAGACGCCGGTTCCCGTTTGACAACGTGCGGTCCTCGAGCGACATAATCAGGACCGCCATGCTTACAATCGGCCCGCTCGAACGCACGAATTCCGGCGGTATATCATACGTCATTTCCCCCAGAAGCATGTACGCGGCAGATTCGTGGAACGAGTCCAAGGATTCGGTTAACAACCAACGATCGCTCACCGCCACCAAATTCGCTTGTCTGACCGCGTCCTGGTTCTCGTTGCCGT
>NW_022727972.1:0-918 GCF_011630105.1 Anneissia japonica | reverse complement strand
CCACCTGATTATGCCATTCTGTATAAATAATGTTCAATAAATAAGAAAGATAAAACAATTTACTTTCAGAATTTACATGGAGAAACTTGTCAGTATTACTATTAATTTGATCAACATTACCATTATCATTATTACTATTAGATTATTATTATTATTATTATTATTATTATTATTATTATACCAATCGCCACTGCCTCAAACGTTCAGGAAAAAATATTTCACAGCCCGCACGATGTCATTACGAATCATTTTTTTCATAGAACTATAATAATAATAGTAATAATAATAATAATAATAATAATAATAATAAAATAATAATAGATGGATTTATAAAGCGAAAAATAAGGAGGTCATGCGCTCGACAATACTGTAGGTAAGACGACAACGGAAAAAATGCAGATATATATGTATATATATATGTATATATATATATATATTTTTTTTTTTGAGAAAATTTATGTCTGCGGTCTGCTTTTTTCAACTTCTTGCTGAGTTTCTCAAACAGCCTGAGGTCTTGCTTTGTGACCGTACTGGTCTGTGTAAACTCATGTACAATACAGCCAAACTTCCGAACAGAAAGTAGTATAAAGGCGAATTTAAGAGCAACAAAAATACATTTAATAGAACCAGACATGTTTCTTCGTATTCAATACGACATCTTCATTGTAACAAAACAAAAAACCAAATTCATATATCCTGAGGTTTATATACCTTTCCTATAATTTATGCACATTAGTGTCAATTCATTCTAAATAGGTATTTGAAAACATGTCTGGTTCTATTAAATGTATTTTTGTTGGCTGTTTGAGAAACTCAGGCTGGGGTATTTCATAATTCCAAAACTCAGGCTGTTTGAGAAACTCAGCAAGAAGTTGAAAAAAGCAGACGCAGACATAAATTTTCTCAAAAATTGTAGAA
>NW_022727971.1:0-539 GCF_011630105.1 Anneissia japonica | reverse complement strand
TTAATGTTGAAATATTGAATCCTGACACGATGGCATGCATTTCAGTACTTGGAGTATGTATTAATACTATCTTATCTGAGATTAATCAGTGGACCTTTCAGTGCTGCAAGTACCAGTGAATCGGTAAGAAACATTCCCACAAGTAGGTTCCCACTATTTGGAGAAGCAGACACAAGGTCAGTCACCTACGTAGTTTGATTCTTAATTCCCTTTCCATTGACACCAAACATGACCATGTTTATGTGGTGTGTTTGCCATTTTAAAATTCAAAATGGTGGCTGATGATGTGGTTAAAACATTTTTACCAAACTTTTTTGAATTTAGCACACCAGTAAAATCCATTTTGCCACCAAAATCTAGCTAGAGCCAGATTTCTGACAAAGCAAACCAAACTATGTAGCCCAAGGTGTATGTCAATTTCCATCCAACCTGTGCATTTTAGTTTGTGTATTGATAGAATCCATGGTATCTATTATCTATTTATTTAAAAGGTTAAAAAGTGGCCTTTTAAAATTTAGGTTGGTTGGGCTTGGTCAGCA
>NW_022727970.1:0-621 GCF_011630105.1 Anneissia japonica | reverse complement strand
CGAGGAGGGCAATCCGAGGCCAACCCTGAATTTAGTGCCATTGACTCATCATTCTCAATTAGCCTATAAAGATTTCCATCATCCTGGAAGCATTCAGACTTGCCGCCCTTGATTTTATGTCCAAATCTTTGCTCCAATAAGCTTTGACCCATCTCCACTGCACGATTACGATCTAGAGGGAGACGCAGAAAAATCATACATTTATCCATTCATCCAGTCATCCATCCAACCATATATTTTATGATTCTATTGTTCATTCAGTCACCCATTCATTCATTTATTCTGTCATTCATTCATTTATCCATCCATCCATCCATTCATATATTTATCAATTCATTCATTCAAATACTGTATTTATAACCATTAATGATTAATTCATATACTGTATTTTTTCATTAATATATTCAAAGCACCCTGAGGCTATCAACTAATTGTATATATACTGTAAGATATAACATAACATTAATGAAAAATTATATACCGCCTGCCATTGTAACGGCCTACAGAAACACAAAACAACTTGTTCTTGCCTTACCTACACCTTTGTTTTTCACAACCCAGTCTACAAAATCCTTGCCTATGAATGTGTGTTTATAAGTGTGCAGGCCTTTGCGGTGGTCA